>NC_135493.1:84766682-85068825 GCF_052094955.1 Ictidomys tridecemlineatus
CATAGCTATTATTGATTGGAAAAAATGGACCTGAAATACATTACCTGAATAAAATGAAAGGAAAAAGCTGTTTTCCTTCCAAACAGAGTACAAAAGAATAAGGCTAGAATCGGAGACTGTGGTCATAGCCACTCTACTGTGGTGCTTGTTAATGAAACATCTACCTAGAATAGACTGTACGGAAAGGGACTTGAAGCTTTTACAAATTAAAAGAGACGGCAGGTATTTTACTGTCCATCCATTCTGAGGCCAAAATACATTTATGTGAGCTTTTATTTATTAAATATTATTTGCTTTTTAAAAACATCACAAACCCATGACGTTTCTGGAGCTGCTTGTTGACCCTGGGAAGCATTAGGAGGGCTGATCTCTGGAAACTCTGCCTGTCAGTACACATGAAACTACTGGTAAATAAACTATCTCTCTTGGTCTAGTTTGGTGTCCTGGAGGTAGGGAGGAGAGCATCATCTCTATCTTCCAGTGCACTGGGAAAAGCTTCAGAATATGAAGTCTATTTATCCTGTAGGTACCCTATATTATGATTGCCCCATGTGACAGACTCTGTGATAACTGTGCCACCAATCTGCTCTTATCCCACCAAACACAAAGTGTAGCATTTTTGAAATCTATTTAATAAGTCAGAAAATGACCAGTTAAGTCATGTCACTCAGAACCTTATTGGCCTATGATTTTCTATGCCACCTGTTATATTACTCAAATATTAATTTTTTAAGATGGAAATCTTTTTATACTTTTATTTATTTATTTTTATGCAGTGCTGAGGATTGAACCCAATGCTTCACATGTACTACACAAGTGCTCTACCCCTGAGCTACAACCCCAGCCCTCTAATGTTAATTTTATATTTGTCTTTATGGAAAGGCCAACAAAGGAATATTCTGGTAAAAAAATGTACTTATTGTTCATACAAAGTAGATTTAACTCAGGTATTAGTTAAGGAAAGTTGCCATGATCTTGTTATATTGTTACACAGAAAGCAGCTATTTTTGTTATTATTATTACTCTAAATATTTATTATCTGAGTTATAATTATTCTATGTATGTATAATATTTCAAAATATACTCTACTGTCATGTAATTTTTTAAAAAAATAAATATTAAAAAAACATGCATTCTTTGTCCCTGGTGAGCAGAGCTTCTTGATTGCCATATACTTAGCTGCTTTCCTCTGCCCCATCCTTCTGCCTTGATGTTTCTGCCTCATCTTGGGCCCAGAGCAATAGAGTCAGCCATCCATGGACTGAGACCTCTGAAACCATAAGGGACCAAATAAACTATTTTTTTAATATTTATTTTTAGTTGTAGTTGGACACAATACCTTTGCTTTATTTATTTATTTTTATGTAGTGCTGAGGATTGAACCCAGGGCCTCCCGTGTGCTAAGCAAGCATTCTATCGCTGAGCCACAACCCCAGCCCCTCAAATAAACTTTTCCTGCTTTAAAATTGTTCTTGTCAGTTCTTTTGGTCCCAGAAATAATTTGCACTAAAATACTTTTAAATAAGAAAAAATATTTCTTACAGCATTGGATACTGGGAAACCAATTATCAAGGTGCTAGCAGATTCAGTATCCAGTCAGGGCCCAATTCTAGTTCATAGATGGTGTCTCCATACTGTGCCCTTACATGGTGAAAGGGATGAGAGTCTTTCTGGAATATCTTTTTTTTTTAACCTAAAACATAAACTTGTTTTTGTTTTTTTTTTAAATCCTGACGGATAGTGTTAACATTGTTTTCTACAGCTGCAACTCTGAAGGGTTAATACCTTTTCATCTGTCTCTTTTCTAAAAGAGTAGGGTAGCATTTTATGCTGCAAACCTAGAGGTGCTAAGAATACCTGTGTCTGGTTCTCCCTGGTACTGAATATTCACTTGTGTAAATTGATGTTTTTCATGATGAAAACAAGAAAATGCTTTCTTGTCTTAAGCTCACACAGAGCATCATGGCATCACTCAAGCATAGATCACTCCAGGTGGCTCCAAAATGCAGGAGGGGTTAGGACTTGCCAGGGTCCTAACAAGCTGCCATGATTGGCATTGAATGCTGGCACCTCTTTTATAAGGACATTGATTCTATTTGTGAAGTCTTTGCCTTCTGACCTAACCACCTCCCAATGTCCCCACCTCCGAATGCCATCAGCTTGGGAGTTGGAATTTCAGCATATTAATTTGGCAAGAGACACAAATATTCAGGCTAAAACACCCCATTACAGTGGTATGCTAGAACTGGCTCACACTGACTCTTGAAAACTTATCACGTGTCATGGTGGAGCATTTATACCACAGAAATCAGCATCAGCAAAGTACAAAACATAGCACGCTTATGCTCCCAGTCTCTTCCACACTTACTGATTTTGTTTGGTGCTGAGGATGGAATCCAGGAGCTCCTGCATGCTAAGCACATCAGCTACCCATAAGCTACACCCTCAGCCCAAATGGGCAGGGCAAGTTTTTAAAAAGAGACAGGGTCTCACTATGCTGCTCAGGTTGACCCAGAATTTTCAGGATCAAGCAATCCTCCTGCCTCAGCCTCTCATGTAGCTGGGATGACAGGCCTTAATGTTTTTTAAACATTTACCAGAATAGCACTATCCAAGTTAAGTTCCAATTCTAGTTTTTCTAGCTACTGGATCTATGGCCTTAGTTCAGTTGTTTATCCTCTGTGGACCTCACTTTCCTAATATGTAAAATAATTATATATATTGCCTATGTTGTTTTGTGGATTTAATGATTTGTACTCCCTTGGGTTGTTTGGATTAAGTCAGTTTCTCTAGAAATCATAGCTATTTTTCAATCTTATTCATTAAAACCTATTATAAAAAAGAGTTTGAGAAAGATATTGTGCATTTTCTGAGTACAGTATGCTAAAACTATGAGAAAGAGAATTTGTAGAAGAGAAACACCTTTTTTGGTGGTGCTGAGAATGGAATCCAGGGGTTCATGCATGGTAGGCAAGTGATCTAACCACCAAGCTATACCCCAACCCAAGGAGGAATATCAGAAGCACTGGTTTATCAACTATTTATCATAAGCAATTAAAAAAATTCATATTAATGGTATACTACCTGCCAATCACCTTCTTGAGTTGGTCTAGGAAAAACCAAGTAAGTGCCATTTTTATAAAACATTCCAGGGCTGTCTGATGACTTTGAATTAGAACAAAACAAAAATCAATTATTATTTTCCTATTGGAACAATATACACAGAGAAAATCAATCAAAACAATATAGGGTTTATACAAAAATATAGATTACACTGTTATTTATCAAAATATTTTAAGTTGCTTTAAATAGGAAGAATTGGTCTGAGTACAATAGTTATCCAAAAATCTAGAAATGTAACTCTGGGGTCTCAATTCTAATTTCAATGTTGCATACTACAAGTTGCTTAGAATAACAAAAATTAGAGAATAACAAAATAAAAATATTTCTTATTTTTCTGTAAGTTTTATGAAACCATTTTAAGATTTATAAATAAATTCTGTTTAAAATAAATAAATGCATGCATAAGTATTTACTAAGCAAATAATAAACTTATAAGTGTTAA
Source organism: Ictidomys tridecemlineatus (assembly GCF_052094955.1). Classification (NCBI taxonomy): domain Eukaryota; kingdom Metazoa; phylum Chordata; class Mammalia; order Rodentia; family Sciuridae; genus Ictidomys; species Ictidomys tridecemlineatus. Next base: position 84,770,248 of record NC_135493.1, read on the forward strand.
GCATCTTAAATATTTCTGGCCATGTTGAAGTAGAATAACTAGGATGCATATACAAATATACACATACTTGTTTACAAATAAACTGAATTCCATTAGGTATTTTGATGGCAAATGTTTTTATACAAGTTTTATTAAAATATGTATGATGGAATATTTACTGCAGCATTCATCATAAGAGTAATAATTGAAAACAAAAATCACTGCCTAAGAATTGGAGACTATTCTATTTTGTGACCTGGATGGTTAAGTTTGCGTTTGCTTTGCATTAATTCAGTGTCTTATACACTTCTCTTTGTGTATGTTATCCCTCACCACGAAAGAAAAATAAAGTCCAGGAGGAAGTATGTTAAAGTGTTAATATTGTTCACATCCAGCAATGGAAATAGGGAAGGTTTTTCTTCCTTATAAAAAATATTTTTCTGTTATTTTCTATTTTTATACAGAAATTTATCTCTTTAATAATTAAGAACAAGAAAGAGCAACAAGAACAAAACTTTGGGAATAAAGCAATGTGAGATTTCCTATATTTACATATATTGTGGATTATATATAAGGTTTAGCCTTAATGGAGAATCTACTCAAATGTAATAGTGAAAATTATTTTAAGACACTGTGGTATTGACTAAGTTGGTGGTGGTGGTGAACAATCTTATTTTTCTCATATCCTACAGTGGCACATAAGGAACATTTCTCCCTGATAAGAACTTTTTGACTTTGCAGTTTCTAGATTTCAAGAAATAGAGTATGTTAGGCAATGAAAAAAGCAAACAAACGAAAAGAAACCCCTAGCTAACAAAAAGAAAAAAGAAAGTAACCTCATTATTTGTGCATGCATATGTGTACTTTATCTGTACAAAACCACATATAGTTATCTCTAAAGTGTATTAGAATTTTAGAAACCATTCCAGAGCTGGGGTGTAAACCAATGTGTGTGAGATCCTGGGTTCCATCCTCAGCACCATAAAACAAAACAGAACAAAACAAATTTCCAGAAATGGAAGCAGCTTGTATTACAGGTTTAACAAGCTGTAGCAGACAATTGTCTAATACCATCTCCTGCCCTCCACAAGATATCCCATAGGAAAGGTATCCATGCACATATTACAGAAGTTAGGTTCAGGGATGTTAAGTGACTTGTCTTTTGTTAGTGTGATCTCAAAGAATCTAAAGGCTGCTTTGAGTGCTCTGGTCCCTGGTCCTGACCAAAGTCAGCATTTTTCCAGAAACTGTGACTGCCCAGAAGTTTCTATGACAAAAGTTACTTCTAAAAAGTGACTGTTTACTGGTCTTAATTTACCCTGAGTTTGATTGAAGAATGATTGTAGGGACATAGGTTCTTTCATGGCACATCCTCTCATATAGTTTCTTCAGCTCCAATGGGTTGGGAAGCTGTGGCCTAAACCATAATTATGTGAGATCTAAGGCCCCTGGACATGTACTGGCCCAGTTCTATGGTTGCTGCAGGGTCTGTTTCAGGAAATGACACAACTCTCTGGCATGGGGATAGAGGGACCTTTATCAAACACCATTTCTATTGCAGAATCCAGGTTTCCTATAAACGTGTGTGTGTGTGTGTGTGTGTGTGTGTGTGTGTGTGTGTGTGTGTGTGTGACAAACAACCAGGGGTGAAATGAATTTTCAATGTGAATCTGAGCAAGACATTCTGTTTTAGGAAGGAAAAACATTTCCTGTATCAAACTAGGTTCAAATGTCTAAATGTTTGGGACCTGCAAATTAACTGTCAGCAGATAGATCAACAGGAGAAAAGACAATGTTTTTTTTTTTTCCACATGCACTTTGGGAGCCTAAATAAAGAGAAATTTGCTGAATTAAAGAAAGGTTTCCTATACTGTTTAACAAAATGTGTGTGCTTGGGGGTTTGGTGTTAAGGCTTCAATAGGAAAGTAAGGAAGGTTCTATTGGGCCTTTTGATGCTAATAGTATAGTTAATCTCTTCTCTGGCTGGAAATATCCTCTTGGGGTGGGGTATGGCAGCTGAATTTGCACTTCCTAGCTTTAAAGTTCAGTCCTCATTCAAACAGGAAATCCCCTGAAGTTAAGGCAGATGTACTGGACTATGGCTGTGGTTCAGTGGTTGTGCACTTGCCTGGCATGTGTGAGACATGGGTTTTGTTCTCAGCACCACATATAAATAAAATAAAGGTCTATCAACAACCAAAAAAAAATATTTAAAAAGATGTACTTTCTTCAGGAGGTTCTGCTTAAGTTTAGGTAATGTTTCTGTCTGTGGCTGCTGTCTGTTCAGATGTTTTCAGTTTAAAATAATCATCATACCATTTTGGTGGGCTGCTAATTCCTTAACAATCATTCTGAACCAATTTCCTCATGTGTCGTGTAGAGGCAACATCTGTCTTGCAGATTTTCTCTGAAGATTTCATTGAACAATATACAAAAAATTACCTGATACAGAGGAGAGAGGATGCCAGTAAAAATTACAGTTCCCTTTCTTTCTCTTGCTGCTTGTTTCACCTCTTGGCCTCAGTTACCAATGTTAGATCTATTGTTTCCAGGCCAGATCTTACCTTAAATCACACTTCCGTCAAGTTTTCTTGGTTTAGCTTCTCCACTTCTAAAAACACTTCTAAAAGGTAATATTTTGTGAACCCAAAGGCAAAGTCTCTGGTCAAAGCTTTAATTTGGAAAGCAATTTCCTCATTATATGGATCCCTACAATTTACCACATCTCCCTCAAGTTAAATCCCAAGGGCATTTACTGGATCCCACCATGAGATTGGCCCTGTGCCTTCCCTTGTTTTCTACATTTCCTGCATATCAACAGCTCATTCTCAGCTTCTTCCCTTCCTCCCTTCCTCCACAGATGCCTCTATGTCCTCTGGGTTCCCTCTTCTTCCCCAGACCTTTGCAAAGGGAGAACAATTTCTGTCTCTCCCTCAGGCCCCTATCTGCATTCTTACTCCAGAAATCAGAACACAAAGAGCCCTCCTCAGGATGCTCACTCCATAATAGTCATCAGTAAGGTGTAGATAACAATTGTTTTATGATCTCAGAATAATTAAAAATATACGTTTTCCATTTGTTTTAGCAGACTGGTGTTCGATGTGTAGGCAGTGTTGTCCATAGGATCTGGGAGTGGGCTGTGGGATGAGGAGCTGCTGATGGGAAGAGGAGATGAACTGAGAGGGAGAGATAGCTTGAGCACTGAGAAAAGGGAGGAAGGAATCAGAGGGAGTCACCTGGACTTCCTATAATGCACTCCATTGGGCTGAAGCATACAAAAAAATCAATAACTTGGTTTAGGGTCTTGATCGTCCTTGACACTTGTTTTGTAACACTATTCTGTGATACCTAACTTCTTTGGATCTTAATCTTATCTGTGGGAATGAATACAATATTTTTGGAAATGCTATTATGTGAACTGAAAGAAAAAAGATACACAACAGTGTAATACACATCACTAGTTTACTACTACTTGTACTGAACCTTAATTTAATTTAAAATCATCATGAATACAAATAATCATAAATGCTGGTGAGAATTTGGGTGGGGAGAAACACTAATACATTGTTGGTGGGAATGTAAATTAGTACAACCACCATGGAAACCAAATTAGGAATGGAACCACCATATGACCCAGCTCTCCCACTCCTCAATATCTAAAATAATTAAAGTCAGCATACTATAGTGATGCATACATACCCATGTTTATACCAATGCAATTCATAATAGCCAAGTTATGGAAACAGCCTAGGTGCTCACCAACAAATGAATGGATGAAAAAATGTGGTAGTTATACATAATGGAATTTGATTCAGGCATAAAGAAGAACAAAATTATGTCATTTTCAGGAAAATGGATGGAAGTGGAGAATATTATGCCAAGTAAGACCAGCCAAACTCATGACCCAGACATGAGTCATGTTTTCTCTCATATGCAGAATCTAGAGAGAAAAAAGAAAAGGGAGCTCATAAAAATAGAGGAGAAAGCACTAGACTAGAGAAAGGGGATCACAGGAGGGAGGATGGAAAGAAAAGAAGGGGGTACACGGGAATGAAACAGACCAATTATGTGTTATGCATGTATGAATACCACAATGAATTACATTATTATTATGGATAATAATAATGTACCAATAAAAATCACAAAAAATTCAGAACATAATTTTGTGTTCTCAGTTGTTAATTACAGAGTTATGTTTCATCTCAAATTGTATTTTTTTCAAAATAAAAGAACATGTTAAATAAATAAAAGTGCAGACTGTGCATAGTTAAAGCAAAAACCCTGATACGTGAATGATTGTGATCAAGAGAATAATGCAGTAAATCATTATATGAACTATAATATGCTAGCTAATGTGCATTGCCAAAAATAATGAGTCAGATATCTCTGTCCTCAAAACCTCACAGCTGATTAGAAAAATCTGCTTGGTATCTGGCACATAAAAACAAAATACATGGTACTTAAAACAGTAGTATTTCTGTACTGTGTGCACATTGGATGAATGTTTTTCCTTGTTAGTGTTCTTTATACAAGTATAATTAGTTTAAAATTCAGTGGTGCCTAGCAAAATTTAGTGAGTTGGAAAAGGGACTCACAAAGACCAGTGAAATATGGCTGTCGCCTCAACAGTCTCACAGACTAGTGGGAGGAATAAACAGATTCCTTGAATCAGCAAATATTTATCAAGTGAATACAATATGTCAGGAATTGTTCTAAAATCTGTACCACACAGCTTGGCTAGTGGGAGTGTCAGTTTTCATTCAGGATGTGTTGTCTCCAACCTGAAAATACGTTTTCATTTATACCAAACGAAACATTTCTCATGATATATATATATATATACACACACACACACACACACACATACTTAAAATCGGGAGTCTCTAGAGAAACTTTTTCTAGTGTCATTCCACAGGGGATCTCTGAGGGGAAACCTGTGCCCAGCTGTGAGTGGTCCAAATTTCTGGGTCAAATGCTCTGCTTCCCCTTTCCCAGGTAACAGCAGTTTCTGAAGATTGGACCTCACTGGGATGGCAGAAAGATAGGGGCAACTGCAGTTTCACAGCTCTTCAGACCTGGCAAAATATCTGCCTTCCCCAGAAGGGTCCAATATTGTGGGTCTCACTTTCCAAGCTGTCTGTTCCTTCTTGATACAAAAAACAGTCCGAAGTCTGGTTTAGTTTCAGCACACCTTATTTGAGCTTTGAGAGTGATCTGGCCTTTCTGGGCATGCCTAGCCATGCTCTGTGCCTGGATTTTCCAGGTGTGAATCATTAGGGAACAGGATGACTGTCTCATTGGGAATTACACATGCCACTACATATTACATACATAAAGTATTGCCATAATGAATGGGAAGAGGATCAGCTTTAGTGTCTAACATACCTAGGCATGTAAGTCCCAGCTCTACTTCTCATAATCTTAGTCATTTGGCCACTTAGAGTTACAGATAACTAATCTCATCAAGAGAAATTATATGTATTATAAATTATGTAATTTTATATTATCAACAATGAACTAAAAATTTATAGATATTACAAATTTGCATGGCACAGAAAAATCATCAAAAGGGTATGATTTGTCAGTTTCTATTCATTTCCCTACTAAAACTCTAAAAACCTTGAGGGTAGGAACTTTGCTTTTATTTCTGTTCTCTCCACATGTCACATGGCACTTGGTGTCAGTGCATTTTAGTTGATTAGATACATTCTTGGTCTTTCCTTCTGAAAAATTATGTGATTCTATTTAGCAGTTCATTTCAAAGCTTATATACAAAAACTTAATAGAAAGTACTCACTTTCCACACAGGAAAGTCAAAAATCCCAGTATTGGGGCTTTTGAGTTGGTTATTTTTATTTAAGTTTCCATTTTAATGTGGGTAAGTGTGGGCCAGATTTTTTTTCTTTACATTTCACACTAGGCTGGGTGATATACACATCCAACATCTAGTGTATAATAAAGGCAATATAACAATATCATCATTACCCAAAAGAAATCTCACTGAATTAATTGGTGAAGGTGCAGATTTGTATCAAAATGGTTGCATGGAGTCCTGGTAAAATAAACTATCCTATTTTCTTCATGAAGTTTTATGCATGCTGATGGAACTGAGGCTCCAAGGTGTTTAAGTGGCTAGTCAAAATTACACAGCTATTAACTGGTGGGAATGTGATTGGAATGCAGATATGTATTAGGGTAAAGCACAAGATTGCTCATAATATCACACACAAAAAGAAAAAAAATAACACAGCAATACACTTTCCAGGGAACAAAGTGTTTTTAAGCAGGTGAAGGCCTTATCTAACTTGCAAACTCTGTAAGACACTGAAAAGATGTCATAATAACAACAGCACTCAAATCGATTCTTTGTACCAAACAGGATAGTAGTGTAAAAGTATAGTATTGGGGACCCCAACAACTTGAAATCAAATTCCAACTCTAATATTTGGTTTACTCTTACATAATTAGCATTAATACTAAGATATTATGGGAATTAAAAGAGCTATAATATTTAACATAAGGCCTGGCACTTAGATTGTCCTCAACCAATGTTGAATGGCTTAAAACTCTTGCTTTCTCTTCCAACTCTAGCACAATTAAGTATTAACTTCCTTGACCACAGATGAAATTTCTATTTTTAAACCAAATTTATTACTGTTTTTGTCTCTCTCTCTCTTTTGGTGGAACTAAATTATGGGAGTTAAAGTAGTTAGCAAATAATACTTATGCAATGCTAGTGAAATATTTAATAATTGCAAACCCAGACACTGGCATGTCATGCCCTTGAAAATTATTTTATTATTTAAAAAAATCAGGCAATTCCCCAGTCACTCAGGAGGCTGAGACAGGAGGATTGCAAGTTCAAAGGCAGCCCCAGCAACTTAGTGAGGCCCTACACAATTTAGCAAGACCCTATGGCTCAGTAGTTAATCAACTCTGGGTTCAATCTATAATACAAAAAAATTAGACAATTTATTCTTAATTATTCTAATAGGTGAACATCAACATGCTTATGTCAAGTTCTGCAAACAAGATTCCATTGACACTTCGGTAGGGACTGTATTAAAATCTGTAAGTTATGATCCTTATGTTCTATAAATGAGTTTCCCCCCTGCCATTATTATTAGGGGGATGATCTAACCCACAACTCCCTCCCTGAGTTATCATGTTCTTTTCTTTCCCTTCTCCTCTGGTATATGTCCTTGCAAAACCACAAATTGGAAGGACACAAATGTTTGTGGAAGTGCTGAATTATTCCACAAACTGACACATATATGAGACATGAGGACCCTGCATAATGATTTGCGGGATCCATGTGATGCAGGTAGAACTTGGAGAATTTATAATTCAAGGTATCGTGAAGATATTCTTATCCCCCTAGCCACCCCAAATCTGCAATACTGTCTCCATTTACTATTCAAATATTCTTTCAAAATTCCCAAATTTTATCATTTTTACACTGAGTCCTATTGTGAAAGTTATCATCTCTCCTATTTCTCTTTAAGTGTACATCTTGCTGATGCACACAAAACTATTGATATTTGAAATAATTACCATTTACTCTATCCTTTTGTAAAATTCACTTATACTCAATTTTTTACACTGTGACTAATGTTTTATAAGGGTATAACCCTGTCTCTGCAAGCAATGCTATTTTTTTTCCAAAAGTTCACTTTATTTTTTTAAAATCTCTTTACAGTAGAGAGAACTTCTAAAGAAATATTAAGTAATTTTGAGGATAATATATATGTCTTGGTCCTGATTTTTTTAAATAACATGGTTTTTAAATTTTATTTATTTATTTTTATGTGGTGCTGAAGGTCGAACCCACAGCCTTGCACATGCTAGACGCGCACTCTACCGCTGAGCCACAACCCCAGCCCTTGGTCCTGATTTTAACAGAATTCTTCTGTTGATATAAGATCATTCTGTGTTTTTTAGAGGGGAAAATCACCTCAACATAGCTCATTTAATGATACTTTAAAAATATATTTTTAAAAATGAGAACAGGTGTTGAATTATTATTGAATAACTTTGAAACATGCATTGGATCTATCAAGTAAATTATATCTGTATAATTCAGTCTTCAAATCTAGTTCTAATGCAAATATTTCAATTTATTCATATTACCTCTTATTATCATTCCATTTAATAATTTTCTTGACATAGCACCCCTATACATCTTATATTATTCCTAGATACTATGTGTTTATTGCCATTGTCAGCAAGTCATTATTTGTGGTATGTTAAGAAATATAAATTTGGGAGTATTTGTTGTGCCTGCAGACAATTTACTTAAGCACTCTTTCTAAGAAATTTATTTTCATCATTGAATTTCTCCCTTTTTCTAGATATATAATCAAATTTATTGACAATAATGAATTATTTGTTTAACATAAGATGATGGCTTATGCTTATTTAAATTTTGTGAGACTCTATGCAGACCATATCTTTCCTCTTTTTCCTCAACATTTCTGTCTTTAATCAAAAAATTGAACTAAAATACCTAAGGCAAAAACAATACATTTCAGCCAGGTTCAGTGGTGCATGTCTGTAATCTCAGCAACTTGGGAGGCTGAGGCAGGAGGGTCACAGGTTTGAGGCTCTTAGGAACTTAGTAAGAATCTGTCTCAAAATAAAAATGATAGCCGGAGGTGTAGCTCAGTGGTAAAACATGTGTGTGTGTGTGTGTGTGTGTGTGTGTGTGTGTGTGTAATACAAGTATTCGCCTACTATATATATATATATATATATATATATATATATATATATAGAGAGAGAGAGAGAGAGAGAGAGAGAGAGACAGAAAAATGGCTGAATAGAAAGATGTGAGAGTATTGTGAGTGAAGCCTTGTCTTTCCTTTATTTTAATTATCTGTTTCTTTAATTTTTCATTTCTTTTGTCGTGCTGGAGATTGAATCCAGGGTCTCACACATGCTAGGCAAGTGCTTTATTACTAAGCTACATACCCAGCACTGTATTTCTTAATATGCTCATGACTCTCCAGTTTTAGAAGTAAAAATACTACTAAACAATACTAAAAATCATTCAAACAAAAGATATATTTTGCAGTCCAATGGTGACTGAAAAGGTGAAAAGTTAATATATAATCTTTTAGATTACATATATCAATCATACCATCAGACCTTATTTCTAGTGACCTTTATCTGAACTTGAATTAGACCCATTAGGGTCCATTTCAGATAGCTGTAATAAACCTCCATCAAGTTCCATCCTGTGAAATTACAAGCTTTTATTTCTATTTTTTTCCACCCAGATAAAGCTGGACAGCAAATGAAACCTGTGTACCGACAGGACTATGATAAAATTTTCATTTCTATGTGATACCTCCAGACCCAAAAGTGGGCTTTAGCTGTGATAGTTTTTCTCAGAACTCTCAATATGTTACCTTGAAATATGTAATGAAGAAAACATAAGATCTGGAAAAGCATACATAGATTCAGATCTGTGTTTACTCATTTCTTAAACTTGGAGCAGTATCTTGCTGAACTATATTTTCTTCATTCATAACATGAAAATAAAAATAATTTTTGTAGCAGAGATGTAATTAGAACCTAGCAAGAAATAATGCTTATCCATAGGACTCAATCGTTTTGAGTAGAAGGGAAAATATTGAGTAATTCAAAACATCCATATTTGATAAGGAAATGACCTTCACACTTATGAATAAACAAAGGAGGGGGCTAAAAATTCAAACACACAAGGGAGGAATCCAACATTATAATAATTTTTCATGGAAATAAATATAAACAAAATCACCATCTTCTTTTTGCCTGACTGCTCCATTTTATACTGGGAATGGAAGGAATGACTATGATTGGAGATACCTTTCCTTCAGGAGAGGAAAAGGGTGGAGAAGTGGGTATGAAAGGCACAAGTGAAGGGATTTATCTTAGATTGAATAAAGGACACCTAATCGACTATACTAGAAAAGAAGGAGGATAGGATGGGTGCTATAATCATTTTCAAAAATAGATTCTTCACATCTTCCAGTATTCACACTCTTTTCCAATGTGATTTTGAAGGTACTTACATCAAGAAGTGTCAACTAATTCTCTACAGATTGCACTGGGACTGGCCTTGTGCCTTGCTTTGATTAATAAGATGTGGGATGAATGGTAGTATAGTTTGGATGCTCCCTCAAAGGGTCATGCGTTAATGACTTGATCCAGAACTGGTGGTGCTATTTGGAGGTGGTGGAAACATTAGGACATGGGGCCTGCTTGGATGAAGTTGATCATTCAGGGATTGCTCTTCTGTCTCTCTGCTTCCTGACCACCATGATATGAGATTTATTCTACCTAGTGCTCCCCACTATGTTATTCTGCCTTGCCACAGGCCTAAAAGCAATGGAGCCAGACAACCATTGCCTGAAATCTCTGAAACTGTAAGCCAAACTAGATGTTTACTCCTTTTAGGTGGTTTTTCTCAAGTATTTGTCACAGCAACAGAAAGCTACTAACACAAATGACATGTTTTTTTCTAAATCTAAGAATAAACCTAAAGAAGCCTTGCATATGTTTTCTTTTTTTTTTCACTCTTGGAATCCTGCTCAGCTGCCATGTGAATAATCCTGGGCCAATTGGTAGAAGGATGAGAGGCCACATGGAGCAGAGATGAGCCATCCCATCTGCGATGATCTTAAAAATTCTACCACCAGTCAATCTATCTCTCAGTTGGCATCAGGAATATGAATGAATTCAACAGAGACCAGAAGAATTGGTTAGCTGAGCTAAGCCTAAATTGCTCACCAAAACTAGCAAGTGTTAAATAAGTGTATATTATTTCAAGCAACTAGGTATTGGAGTTTCTATTTTCAGTGATAACTAATTAATAAGAGAGTGAATACAACAAAGTTCTTAGTTTTATAAGGAAATGAAGAAAATTCCATCTGATGGAGATGAATTCTAATTGTGCCAACATGAAGAGCTTGGCTAATCCTCTCTGCCTGAAAGTTGTAAAAAACTCGAAAATATTGTCAAAAGCAACTGTTTTAGGTCTCTGAAAATCTACTGAAGGGAAAAGACTTACTAAGACATGTTTATCCTTGAAAAACTACTAAAACTGTGTTTAATAATAAGAAGAATCTTCTTGCATGAAACTGCTCCTAGCCACTGTACTGTATCCTTATTCCTCAGCACTGAATGTGAGAAAATTTTACCCCTATAGGCTCCCCAAAGCCTCAAATGAGCAGTTTTTCACCAAGAATGAGTGAATTCCATTTAAGACAGTGAAAAATGGGTCATTATTAGTTTAAATTGTCATTAGGTACCATGGTAAAATCTAACCATTTGATAGTTCAAGTTCTACTGAGGCAAGCAGTGGACCAGTCAAGAATTTAATGAAGAGATTTTGAAAATTAGAACACCATAGTTGGGCTCCATAGACCCTAGCTGATAGAGAAAATATACACATGTACAGGATAGACCCACGAGAATCTGGAGAAAAATAAAAGTGAAAGGTAAGCTTAAGAATTGGCTAAAAGGTTTATTGTGTTCCCCAGTCCACTCACAGATTAGCTAAGGGTGGAAGCCTTACAGACTCAAGGTATTTTGAACACAATCTTGCCCAAATCACTGCCTGATCATTAAGCTATGAAAACATGGGGGGTGGGCAACAGGATTCTAGAATACAAAATAAAAATAAAAATGTAACAGAGATCTCAGTGGCTGTTTACCATGGGGTGACAAATGACTATGCAAAAGTCAGATAATTCTAAAAAAAAATTTTAAAAAACCACAAAAACAAAAATCTCCCAAACTCATAACCAAAATACTCATAAAATTAAAACAGAATCCAGAATTGCTAATATATTATCTAAAATATCCAGTTTACCACCAGAACTTATAATAAAACAGGAAAAAATAAACCAAATAGGAAAGTCACTGATTTTGAGTGGATCCCAATATTTTGTTTACCAGGCAAAGCATTTAAAGCAGCTAATGTCAATAGATTTAAAATAAATTTGTATTAAAATAGTTAAAAAAATATAATGATCATAATCAACTGGGTGTTAACCCATAAATTCATGGATGTTTTCACAATAAAAAGCCATCAATGTAATTCGCCCAAATTAACAAAATTTTAAGAAAAAAATTGATCATATTCCTAAAAGCAGAAAAAGCATTTGAGAAACTTCAAAATCTATTCCTGGTAAACACTCTCAGAAAATGAGAAATAGAAGAGATATTCTTCTATCTGATAAAGAGCATGGGTAAAAAAGATATAGCTAACATATTTAACAATGAAAACCTGAATGAGCACCCTTTATGCACAAGATAAGAGAAAAGACAGGAATGTCTACTCTCATAACTTCTATTCCACATTGTACTTATAGCTCTAGGCAGTAAAATCAGGCAAAAAAATAAAAATAAAAAAGAAAGAAATGAAAGGCACACAGAATGTAAAAGAAGAAGCAAAACTGTCTTTTTCATGGATTATATGATTGTTAAAAATTTGATGGAATCTACAAAAATCTACTGGAACTAATAAGTGCATTAACCAGGTGTGAAGCTAAAAAGTCAAGATACAAAAATCACTTATATTTCTATATACTAGCAATCAAAATTCAAACCTTGAATAAAAAAAAGTTTATAAAAACATAAAAATGGCTGGATATGGTGGCACATGCCTGTAATCCCAGCAGCTTGGAAGGCTGATACAGGAGGATCACAAGTTCAAAGCCAACCTCAGCAGAAGGTGAGGTGTTAAGCAACAGTGAGATCCTGTCTCTAAATAAAATACAAAATAGGGCCGGGGATGTGAATCAGTGGTCCAGTGCCCCTGAGTTCAATTGCCAGTAGCAAAACAAACAAACAAAACATAAAAATGTAAAGTACTTGGTATAAACCTAACAAAATATATAAAAGGCATGAATTCTGAGAACTATGAAATATGTTTCAGAAAAGTAATGAGGACTCAAATAAATGAAGAGATATATCTTGTACACCAAAGACTTGATGTTATTAAGATGTTATTTATTCTGAAATTGATTCAATGCAACAGCAATCAATATCACAGTGGGCTTTTAAAATAGACATTGACAAATCAATGCTATAATTCCTATGAAACTTCAAAGTACTTGAAATGGTCAAAACAAGTCTGAAAAAGGAGAACAAAATTGAAGGATTGATACTTGGTTTTAAGTGTTTTTGCAAAGCTATAATAACTAAAGCCCCATAATGTTAGTGTAACAAATAGATCTGTGGAACATAATAGAAAGTCCAAAAATAAACCCACGTGTAATGCATAACTCATCTTTTTTTTTATTTTTTTTTTTTTAGTTTTGCCTTAACAAACTTTTTTTTTAATGAAAATAAAAGAAATATGGCCAACTATTGAAAAACAGATTTTAGAAGCAGGAAATACTATCCATCCTAGAACAAAGCTTTCCTGATGCAAAAACTATCAGTAGAGATGAACATGAAAGTTCAAAACATTACAGAGCTCAAGACATATCATCTTTCATACATTCGACTCAATTGAGATTTGAACTCCCCAAATACATAATACAGACTCACTTCTGTTACATACTCACGTTTTTACATAATGGCATATTAGTGACTGTTGTATTCTGCTACCTTTCCTATCCCCTACTATCCCCCCTCCCCTCCCCTCCCCTCCCATCTTCCCTCTCTACCTCCTCTGCTGTTGTTCAGTTCTCTCCCCTTTTTTTCCCCCCACCCCCTTTCCCCTCATAACCTCTTATAATTTTGTGTATCACTGAAGGTCTCCTACCATTTCCATATGTTTTCCCTTCTCTCTTCCTTTCTCTCCCCCCATTCGTCTTAGTTTACTGGTAGTCTTTTCCTCATGCTCTTCCTTCCTGTTCTATTCTTAGTGGCTCTCTTTATATCAAAGAAGACATTTGACATTTGTTTTTTAGGGCTTGGCTAGCTTCACTTAGCATAATCTGCTCTAATGCCATCCATTTCCCTGCAAATTCTATGATTTTGTCGTTTCTTAGTGCTGCATAATACTCCATTGTGTATAGCTGCCACAATTTTTTTATCCACTCGTCTATTGAAGGGCATCTAGGTTGGTTCCACAGTCTAGCTATTGTGAATTGTGCTGCTATAATCATTGATGTGGCCGTATCCGTATAGTGTGCTCTTTTAAGGTCCTCAGGGAATAGTCCAAGAAGGGCAATAGCTGGGTCAAATGGTGGATCCATTCCCAGCTTTCCCAGGAATCTCCATACTGCTTTCCAAATTGGCCTCACCATTTTGCAGTCCCACCAGCAGTGAACAAGTGTGCCCTTTTCCCCACATCCTCGCCAACACTTATTGTTGTTTGACTTCATAATGGCTGCCAATCTTACAGGAGTGAAATGGTATCTTAGGGTGGTTTTGATTTGCATTTCTCTGATTGCTAGAGATGGTGAGCATTTTCTCATGTGCTTGTGGATTGATTGTATGTCCTCCTCTGAGAAGTGTCTGTTCAGGTCCTTGGCCCATTTGTTGATTGGATTATTTGTTATCTTATTGTTTAATTTTTTGAGTTCTTTGTACATTCTGGATATTAGGGCTCTATCTGAGGTGTGAGGGGTAAAAATTTGTTCCCAGGATGTAGGCTCTCTATTTACCTCTTTTACTGTTTCTCTTGCTGAGAAAAAACTTTTTAGTTTAAGTAGGTCCCATTTGTTTATTCTTGTTATTAACTCTTGGGCTACGGGCGTTCTATTAAGGAATTTGGAGCCCGACCCCACAATATGTAGATCATAGCCAACTTTTCCTTCTATCAGACGCAGTGTCTCTGTTTTTATATCTAGCTCCTTGATCCATTTTGAGTTAACTTTTGTGGCTGGCGAGAGAAAGGGATTCAATTTCATTTTGTTGCATATGGATTTCCAATTTTCCCAACACCATTTATTGAAGATGCTATCCTTCCTCCATTGCATGTTTTTAGCCCCTTTATCAAATATAAGATAGTTGTAACTTTGTGGATTAGTCTCTGTGTCCTCTATTCTGTACCATTGGTCCACCTGCCTGTTTTGGTACCAGTACCATGCTGTTTTTGTTACTATTGCTTTATAGTACAGTTTGAGCTCTGGTATCGCTATACCTCCAGATTCACACTTCCTGCTTAGAATTGCTTTTGCTATTCTGGGTCTTTTGTTTTTCCATATGAATTTCATGATTGCTTTATCTATTTCTACAAGAAATGTCTTTGGGATTCTGATTGGCATCGCATTAAACCTGTAGAGAACTTTGGGTAGTATCGCCATTTTGATGATGTTAGTTCTGCCTATCCATGAACAGGGTACATTTTTCCATCTTCTGAGATCTTCTTCTATCTCTCTCTTTAAGGTTCTGTAGTTTTCATTGTATAAATCTTTCACCTCTTTTGTTAGGTTGATTCCCAAGTATCTTATTTTCTTTGAGGATATTGTGAATGGAGTGGTTTTCCTTATTTCCATTTCAGAGGTTTTGTTGCTGATATACAGGAATGCCTTTGATTTGTGCGTGTTGATTTTATATCCTGCCACTTTGCTGAATTCATTTATTAACTCTAGCAGCTTCTTTGTAGATCCTTTTGGGTCTGTTAAGTAAATTATCATGTCATCTGCAAATAGCGATAATTTAATTTCTTCTTTTCCTATTTTTATGCCTTTAATTTCTTTTGTCTGTCTAATTGCTCTGGCTAGTACTTCGAGAACTAAATTGAATAGAAGTGGTGATAGAGGACATCCCTGTCTTGTTCCAGATTTTAGAGGGAATGCCTTCAGTTTTTCTCCATTTAGGATGATGCTAGCCTGAGGTTTAGCATATATAGCTTTTACAATGTTGAGGTAAGTTCCTGATATCCCTAGTTTTTCTAATGTTTTGAACATAAAGGGATGTTGTATTTTGTCAAATGCTTTTTCTGCATCTATCGAGATGATCATATGGTTCTGGTCTTTAAGCCTATTGATGTGGTGAATAGCATGTATTGATTTCCGTATATTGAACCAGCCTTGCATCCCAGGGATGAATCCTACTTGATCATGGTGCACAAGTTTCCTGATATGTTTTTGTATTCGATTCGCCAGAATTTTATTGAGAATTTTTGCATCCAAGTTCATTAGAGATATTGGTCTGTAGTTTTCTTTCTTTGAAGTGTCTTTGTCTGGTTTTGGGATCAGGGTGATGTTGGCCTCATAGAATGAATTTGGAAGAGCTCCTTCTTTTTCTATTTCTTGAAATAGTTTGAAAAGTATTGGTATTAGTTCTTCTTTGAAGGTTTTGTAGAACTCCGCTGTATACCCATCAGGTCCAGGGCTTTTCTTGGTTGGTAGTCTTTTGATGGCTTCTTCTATTTCTTCCTTTGTTATTGGTCTGTTCAAATTGTGTGTGTCTTCTTGTCTCAATCTGGGCAAATCATATGCCTTAAGAAATTTATCGATATCTTCGCTATCTTCTATTTTATTAGAATATAGGGTTTCAAAATAGTTTCTAATTATCTCCTGTATTTCTGTAGTGTCTGTTGTGATATTGCCTTTTTCATCCATAACTCATCTTTTGTAAAGATGAAAAAGACAACACAGTTGAGAATGGAAAGCCTTTTTAAACAAACAATTGAATATGCATATGCAAAAATTATACTTAGAGCCATACACTACTCCATAAAAATCAACTCAAAGTAGATCATAAAACCTAAAATCACAAATCTTCTAGAAGAAAGAATTAGAGAAAATATTCATGACTTGGGTTATGCAAATATTTCTTAGATACCACTCCAAAAGGATAATCGGCTACATAAAAGTTATTAAATTTGACTTCATTAAAATTATATAATTTTCAAAATAAAACAATAAAATAATGTAAATAAAGGCCACAGACTATGAAAAGATCTTTGCAGAGCATATATTTGATAAGAACTTTTATCCACAATAGTTAAAGAGCTTTTTAAACTCAACAATAAAAAAATAAAAAATAAAACAAACAACCCAATTAAAATAGGGAATGCATTTGAACAATTGTCAAGTAAGCTCATGGAAATATGCTCAGCATCATCAATAATTAGGTAAATGCAAATTAACACTCCAATAAGACATCACTACCTATTATGATGTCCACAATTAAAAATAGCTAACTATACAGCGCTATTCACAATAGCTAAATTACGGAATCATCCCAGATGCCCATCAATAGATGAATGGATTAAGAAATCATGCTATATATATACTCAATTGAGTTTTACTCAGCCATAAAGAAGAAGGAAGTAATGGCATTATCTGGTAAATGGATGGGGAAACAGAGAATATCATGCTAAGTAAAATAAGCCAGATTCAGAAAATCAAGGGTCAAATATTTTCTCACATATCTGGAAGCTAGAGAAAAATAAAGAAAGAGGGGAAGAATAGCTATCATAAAGACATAGGGAAGATCAGTAGAGTAGAACAAGAAGATCAAGATGGAGAGAGAAGTGATGGGAAAGGGAAGGAAATACAAAATGATTTTTTAAAAAATCATGCTGTGTGTATATACAAATATATTACAAGGAATTTTACCTTTATGTGTAAGCAGAAAGAACCAATCAAAAGTAAATAAATAGATGAGCAAAAAGAAGACCAAGAGAGTAGAGGAAGGAGAATGGGAGGAGGGAGAAGTGGGGGGCATGTGAACTGGAATTGAATTTCATACATGAATGATTTTCTTAGGATGAACTCAATTACTACATATAATGATAATGCTCAATAAAAAAAGACTGACTATTGTATTTGTTGTGTGAATGTGGAGGCATTGAAAGTTAGAGTGCCGCAAGTGTTAAAGGGTACAACTACTTTGGAAAAACAGTCTTTTAGCTAAGTAACTAAAAATCTTGTTTGCCAACAGAAGTATCAGAGTCGGGTGTTTGTAGAGAGAGAAGAACAGGTGAAGTACAGGGTAATTTTTAAGGCAGTGAAACCATTTTGTCTGATACTATAATGATACACTTGTTTTAAAAAATTTCTTTTAGTTGTGGTTGAACCTTTATTTGATCCATTTATTTATATGCAGTGTGAGAATCAAATGTAGTGCCTCACACATGCAAGACAAGTGCTCTACTTCTGAGCACAACCCCAGCCCATATGTCTTAAATATTTGTCAAATCCCACAGAACACAAAGAGTGAAACTTAACATGATATGTGGTCTTCTGTTAATAATAATTATCAATATTGGTTCATCAGTTGAAACAGGTGTGACACAATATTGCAAGAACTTAATAATAAGAGAGGGGACTGGGGAACATGTACATGGAAATCCTCTGTACTCATTTTTCTGTATGCATAAAAGTTCTGCTAATTAAAAATAAATAAATAATTGCCTTCGTCACAACATTGGTCTCTGAGATAATTGATGTTGATTTGGTCAGGTAACTTTCATACATTTCACAAATTATGAGTGCCTGCTATATTCCTGGCACCATTCTCTCTCTTCTGGCTTTTCCCATCTGAGAAATGGGAATAATAACAGAGACTATCTCATAAATAATGGAAAGCAATTTAGATCATTTCAGTCACCATCCTATTTTTCTGTTCTTTGTAACCACTGTCCTTACTTTTATCATTGTTCCCCTGAAAATAATGCAGTAATTATCCATTTCTCTCTGTCTGTTCATTAATATGATAATTCATTGAAAGATGTGACATAGCTTGTGTCATGTGTGTTCCCAGAATTTGGCACATAGCCTAGAACTTGGTGTCCAGCATGTGGTTAACAAACATTCACTGTATAAATGATGATGCCCTGGATCTGAGAATTATTCCATAAAACCTAGCTACTATTCTATGAGCTGTTTGTTCACTGGAGAAAACAAAATCATGAAAATTAATGAATATAGGCTATATCTGTACTCAGGTTATATTCACTTAGAGAAAGTTTTCATACTGGATAATTGCTCTGTTTTTAGAAACTTCTAGGACAAGTACATTCTGGACTTAATGAACAATTTCAAAATGTTCACAGGGCAATCTGTTACTCTCTGAGCCTCTAATCTGACCTCACAGTTGGACTTCCTCTGCTAATTCTCTGAAAATTTAACAAATACAAAATAATTGATTTTTTTTTTGCAGTGCTGGTGCCTCATGCATGCTGGGCAATCACTCTACCAGTAAGATATATACCTGTCCATCCAAACAACTGATTTTTAAAATGACATTGATCTTCAAATGACATTTTTAAAAATTATTTTTGACTGATGACACATTTGAATATATGTGTCTGGTAATTTAAATGATTTGATTTCACACAGTAAAGATATATTTAATTCAGGCTTACATTGACAGAAGCAAGGAAAAGAACTCAAAGATGAAAGTAATTATCATGTATAGGCAGATACTCTCACATTAACAGAGAAAGGAGCTCTTTTCTTTTTATCTTAATTTTTAGGCCATTCCTTTCTCTGTGCCACTTTCTGGATGTCCTTCATTTGGAGTACCAATGTATATTTCAGAATCTACAATTCCTTTTAAAATTCTTTTCCAGGGGCTGGGGATGTGGCTCAAGCGGTAGCGCGCTTGCCTGGCATGCGTGCGGCCCGGGTTCGATCCTCAGCTCCACATACCAACAAAGATGTTGTGTCCGCCGAGAACTAAAAAATAAATATTAAAAAATTCTCTCTCTCTCTCTCTCTCCCTCTCTCTCTCTCTCTCACTCTATCTTTAAAAAAAATTCTTTTCCACTTATGTGTTTGCCTCTAATACAAGATCATCAAATCCATGATTGTGAAAAATCATGTTTCAATGATCTTTTCATATTTGGGGTAGAGACCATTTCTGGAAATATGGTAGGCATAATGGAATATTTGCTGTTTTAACAAATTAATATTTTTCTGGAGAGAGGAAAGTACCCCAATTCTAATAGGGACTCAATATGCTACTGTAATGGCACCATTTGTATGGATTTTCTTTTATTCTTCTACAAAAAAATCTGTATACACTTATATTTGTATATAAGCATGTGCTTGATCAAAATATGATCCTTATCAATTCCATATATTTATCTATCATCTCTGGAAGTATTCTCTGCCTTCTGTGCCCCTGCCCTTTGTGGTAAGAGTACTTAATATAGGATTTAACCTTTTAGCAAACTTATTTTTTGGTACCGGGGATTGAACTCAGGGGCACTCAACCACTGAACCACAACCCCAGCCCTATTTTGTATTTTATTTAGAAACAAGGTCTCACTGAGTTGCTTAGTGCCTCACCTGTTGCTGAGGCTGGCTTTGAACTCTCCATCCTCCTGTCTCAGTCTTCACAGTACTGGGATTATAGGTGTGCGCCACCACACCTGGCTAGCAAACTTTTTAACTATCCAGTACAGTCCTGTAAACTATAAGACCTATATTGTATAGCAGACTTCCAGATTTCACTTATTTTGTATAAATGATATTTGGTATGCTTTAACTAACACCATTCTATTTCTTCCTTCTTTTAGTCCCTGCCAAATACCATTCTACTACTCCTCCTTCTATGTGTCTGGCAATTTTTAAATTCTATGTATAAGTGAAACCAAGCAGTATTTTTCTTTCTGTGTCTAATGAATTTCATTTGACATAATCTCCATTTCTATCCATGCTATCATAAAAAGTATGATTTAATTATTTTATAAGGCTGAATAGTATTCCATTATTGATAGATAGTTTATTTCCATATTTTGGCTATTATAAATATTTATGCAATTAACATGGCAGTGCTGGTATCTTTTTAACTTCCAGATTTTGGTGCATTGGATATACCTAAAGGTGTGATTTCTGGATCAATTTGTAATTCTATTTTTATTTTTCGATGTACTTTGATATTGATTTTCATGATGATTGCACCAATTTTGTGTCCCATCAACAATTTAAAAGGGTTCTCTTTCTCCATATGCTTAGTAAAACTTGTGTTTTTGGATAATTATCATCATGACAGGTGTGAAGTGATATCTAATTAAATTGATTTTAATTTCCCTGATTATTAATGATATTCAACATCTTTTCAGCTACCCGTTGGTCATTTGTACATCTTCCTTGGAGAAATGTCTACTCAGGCATTCTGCCCATTTGTAATCATATTTTTGTATACAATTCTACTTACTTATTGTTGCTTTGATTGCTTCTGCTTTTAGTGTCGTATTCAAGAAACCATTGCCTGGTCAATTGTTTAGAAGGCTTTCTCCTGGCTTCTTCTAAGACTTTT
Source organism: Ictidomys tridecemlineatus (assembly GCF_052094955.1). Classification (NCBI taxonomy): domain Eukaryota; kingdom Metazoa; phylum Chordata; class Mammalia; order Rodentia; family Sciuridae; genus Ictidomys; species Ictidomys tridecemlineatus. Next base: position 84,791,392 of record NC_135493.1, read on the forward strand.
ATTGTTTTGGTTCTTAGATTTACATTCATTTTCAACTGATATTTTGTCTGATGTGAGATAAGGGTCTACTTGCATGCGACTACCTGATTTTCCTAGCATTATTTATTAAAGAAATATGTTTCACTTTGTGTAATATTGGAACCTATTTGAAGATCAATTGACCATATGTGCATAGATGTATTTCTGGGCTCTCTATTCTGTTCCAAAATTATGTCATTATGTTTTTCTTTACAGAAATAGAAAATATAAGTTGATTCCCAAGTATTTTTTTGAACTACCAAAAGCACTATACATATTTAATGCAATTCCAATCAAAATCCCAATGACATTACTCATAGAAATGGAAAAAGAAGTCATGAAATTCATCCAGAAAAATAAGAGACCCAGAGTAGCTAAAGCGATCCTTAGCAAGAAGAGCAATACCAGACCTTAAACTATACTAGAGAGTAATAGCAACAAAAACAGCATGGTATTGGCACCAAAACAGACTGGTAGACCAATGATACAGAACAGAGGAAACAGAGACAAACCCACATAACTACAGTTATCTTGTATTAGACAAAGGTGCCAAAACCATACATTGGAGAAAAGATAGCCTTTTCAACAAATGGTGCTGGGAAAACTGGAAATATATATGCAACAAAATGAAAATAAACCTCTATCTCTCACCATGCACAAAACTTAACTCAAAGTGGATCAAGGACATAGTAATTAAGCCAAAGACATTGTGCCTAATAGAAGAAAAAGTAATCCCAAATCTCCATCATGTCGAATTAGGCCCTGAGTTCCTTAATAAGACACCTATAGCATAAGAATTAAAATCAAGTATCAATAAATGGAATGGATTCAAACTAAAAAGCTTCTTCTCAGCAAAAGAAACAATCAGTGAGGTAAATAGAGATCCTACACATTGGGAGAAAATTTTTACCACACACACATCAGATAGAGCACCAAATTCTAGGATATACAAAGAACTCAAAAATCTTAACACCAAAAATAAAATAAAATAAAATTATAAATGGGCCAAGAAATTAAACAGACACATCTCAGAAGATGATATACAATCAATCAACAAATATATGAAAAAATCTTCAACATCTCTAGCAATTAGAGAAATGAAAATCAAAACTACTCCAAGATTTAATCTCACTCCAGTCAGAATGGCAGCTATTAAGAATAAGTGTTGGCAAGGTTGTGGGGAAAAAGGCACACTCATACATTGCTGGTGAGACTGCAAATATATATATATATATGATACACACACACACACACACACACACACACACACACACGCCAATATGGAAAGCAGTATGGAAATTCCTTGGAAAACTGGGAATGGAACCACCATTTGACCCAGCTATCCCTCTCCTCAGACTATACCCCAAAACAGCATACTACAGGGACACAGCCACATGAATGTTTATAGCAGCAAAATTCACAATAACTAAACTGTGGAACCAACCTAGATGCCCTTCAATAGATGAATGGATAACAAAAACGTGGTATCTATACACAATGCAAAACTATTCAGCACTAAAAGAGAATAAAATCATGGCATTTGAGGTAAATGGATGGAGCTGGAGATATAATGCTAAGTGAAGATAGCCAATCCCAAATAAACAAATGCCAAATGTTTTCTCTGATATAAGGATGCTGATTCATAATGGGGTTGGTGGGGAGCATGGGAGGATAAGATAAACTCTAGATAGAGCAAAGAGGATGGAGGGGAAGGGAGGGGGCATGGAGGTAGGAAAGATGGTGGAATGAGATGGACATCATTACCCTACGTACCTGTATGAAGACTAGAGTGGTGTGACTCTACTATGTATACAACCAGAGATATGAAAAATTGTGCTCTATATGTGTAAAATGAATTGTAATGCATTCTGCTGTCATACACAACAAATTAGAATTTAAAAATGTGGAAAAAAAGAAATAGAGAATATAGGTCTGAGAATGTAGCTTAGTGGTAGAGTGCTTGCCTAGCATGCACAAGACCCTAGGTTCAATCTCCTGTAGCAGCCAACCCTCTGAAAAAGAAAGACAATCTTATGATTTACATAGAACCATGAAAGACCTACAAAAGTCAAAGCAAATTGAGCAAGAAGTACAAAGCAGGAGGTATCACATTTCCTGAGTTCATATGCATTAAAAACTGATAGTAGACAAAACAGGAAGAAGTTAAACTATCTCTGGTTGCATCGACCCTATAGACCACTTTGGGTAGTATGGACATTTTTTATGTTTTTATTAGTGTGTAATAGTTACACATAACAGTGGGGTTCATTTTTATATAATCTTTCAGTGCTGTTTCACTATCTTGCCCAGGATAACCTTAAACTCATATCCTCCTATCTTAACTTTATAAGTAATTGGGACTACATGTGCATGTCACTAGGCCAAGCAGGTCATTGGAATATTTAAAAAATATTAATATGTCCAGTCTATGAAAAAACTATCTATTTCCATCTTTTTCTGATTTAAAAAACTATTTCATCTGTTATTTGCAAACAAAGACATTTTAATTTCTTCTTTCCCAATTAGGATTCCTTTTATTTCTTTTTCTTGTATAATTGCTCTGACTGGGACTTCTAGTACTATGTGGAATGGAAGTGGTGGAAGTGGATACCTTTGTCTTGCTCCTGATCTTAGAGGTAAAATTTTCAGCCTTCCACCACTGAATATCATGTTAGCTATGGGCTTTTCATAGATGGCCTTTATTATTTGAAGGTCAATTCCTTCATACCTAATTTGTTGAGATTATTTATTATTAAGGGGCATTAAATTTTGTCAGTATTTTCTGCATGTATTCAGATGGCTATGTGGTTTTTATTTTCACTCCACATGACAGAATTACATTGATTGAGTTGTCTATATTGAACCATTCTTTCATCACAGGGACTCCTACTTGGTTGTGGTATATGACTCTTTTAATACGCTATTGTATTTGGTTTGTTGGTATTTTGTGTGAAGGGTTGCATTTATATTCATATGGAATAGAGGCATGTAGTTACCTTTTTTCTTCTGTTGTATTCATCTGGTTTTAGTTTCAGGATGACACTGGAATGAATTTAGAAGTTTTCCTTTTCCATTTCTTTCAGAAGAATTTAAGAAGGTTTAGAATTAATTTCATATATATATATTATATATATATATACATATATATATATATATATATATGTTAGATCACTGTTAAGTGATCTGATCCTTGACTTTTCTTGAGTGTTTTTTTCATTACTCCTTCAATACTTTATTTGGTTTGGTCTGTTTGAGTGTTTTATTTCTTTCTGATGCAGTCTTGGCAGGAAGTATGCTTCTAGAAATTTTTCCAGTTCTTCTAATCTATCCAATTTATTGGTATTTAATTATTTATAATAGCACCTTATGATCTCCCCCAACCCTGAAGGAGGTATTATAATGTTTCTCCTTTGATTTCTGATATTATTATTAGAGGCTTTTTTCTGTTTTTCATAGTCTAGCTAAGGGCATGTTAATTTTCTATTAAAATCTCTTAGTTTTGTTGATTTTATTAAATTGGTTTTCTATTTTTGTTTTCATTGACTTCTTCTCTATTCTTTATTATGTCCTTTCTTCTGCTGATTTTGAGTTTGGTTTGCTCTTCTTTTTCTAGTTCCTTTAGGTGGAAAGTTGGGGTTTTTGACATCTTTCTTCTTTTTAGAAGATATTTGCTTAAAATTTCCTTCTTAGTACTGTTTTTCTACATCCTCTGTTTTAATATGTTGTGTTTTGGTTTTCTTGTCTTGAGGTATTTTCTAATTTTGCTTTTAATTTCTTACTTAATCCAATAGCTGTTCAAGAGTATACTATTTACTTGCCATATATTTATAAATTTTCCTGTTTTTTTCAATTATTGATTTCTAGTTTTATTCTATTATGATTAGAAAAGATGCTTTCGATTACTTCAGTCTTTTTAAATTTCTGGCTCATTTTCTTCAGGACTCAACTTTCTAACTTCCCACTTCAACCCCCAGCCTATACCTCATTCTACTTCCACACAAGTCAAACCATTCTAGGTTCTCTAAACCCAGCAAACCTTCTCTCATCTATATATCAAATCCCTCCTCTATACACACCTATGTCAAATAATTCTCTATTTGTTATTCAAGCTTTACTCTCTTTACCACCTCAAAATATAGGCATTCTTTTGCCTATTTTCTGTCTTTCCACACTAGAATGAAATATTGATGAGAGTAGTTGGTCTATGTTGTGCTTACTGCTATCATTCCGGAGCCTAAAAAGCCTAATAGTAAGTGATCAATAAATATTTCTTGTATTAACTGTCTGATCTTTGAATGTACAGTCTTGGATGTGTAGTCTGGTACATATAGGCTCCCATTTGAACTCTAGGAAACAAGAAAATTGGACAAGTTAATCTTTGTAGGAAGATCCAGCATCCCAAGAGATTAGTATAACAGAGACTAATACAACTCTCTAGAGTCAGAGCAGGATGGAATTTTTCCTCCAGCTCTTATGATTTGTACTACTTCTCTGGGTCTCAGTTTCCTCCCCTCCATTTCCTTCTCTCCATTATCCAAAAGAGACATTTGAAATTGATCAATACTTTAATTTGTGCATTCAGCAAACACTTATTGAATGTCTCCTATCTGACAGGCACTCTGTGTCACATCTATCAGCTCTCAGTCTAATGAATGACACAGATAAATAGCTGTTTATAGCACAGTGAGGTTAAGGCCATTATACTGAAAGGATACTATTATATGCTAGATCTCTAAATTTTAAAATTAGATATGTCTGCTTCTTTGTATGTTCCCCATTTCCTCTCTCCCACCCTGTCCCTGGCAACCACTGCTCTATTCTCTTTTGTCAGACCTTTTTCCCTTTTAGATTTCACCTAAAATTAAAATTGTGCAGTATTTTAACTTCTGTATGTGACTCATTTCACTCAGCCTAATGCCTTCCAGGTCTATCCATATTGTAAATGTCAGGTTCTCCTTTTTTTTGGTGAACAACACTGTGCATATATACCACATTGTATTCATATATACCTCAGTCCAAAGATACTTAGGTTGATTTCATATTTTGGCTATTGTGAACATGGGAGTGCATGTATCTTTACAAGGTGATGATTCATCTCCTTTGACTACACAACCAGAAGAGGATTTACTGGGTCATATAGTATTTATGCATTTTATTCATTACCTTAGGAATCTCCATACTGATTTCCATAATGGCTATTCAAGTGTACATTCACACTAATAGTGTACAAAAATTCCACTTTTACCACACCTTCACTAACATTTATTATCTCTTGTCTTTTCCTTTTCCTTTTCCTTTCCTTTCCTCCCCATACCCCTCTCTATCATTCTTCTGGTGCTGGAAATGGAACCCAGGGTCTCATGTACACTAGGAAGTGCTCTACCAATGAGCTACACCCCAGCTTCTCTCTTGTCTTTTTAATAATAGCAAACTTAATGGGTATGAAGTGATATCTTAGTCATTTTTATTTGAAATTCTCTAGTGATTAGTGATGTTGGGCACCTTTTCATATTATGACTTGGCCATATTTATGTCATCTTTGGAGATATGTCTGCTCAGGTACTTTGTCCATTCTTTGAATAAAATGAGTTTTTCACTATTGAGTTGTAAGAGTTATTTATATATTTTGGCTCTCAAACCCTTATTCAGACATGTAGTTTGCAAATATTTCCCATGTTCTATGTTACCTTTTTATTTGTATTACATTTGTTGTACATATAGTTTTTATTTTGAGGTAGTTTCATTTATTTTTTTATTTTCATAATCTCAAAATTTTATGTGATACCCAAAATATCATCACTAAGGCCAATGTCAAGGAACTTATCTCCTATTTTCTCTTCTAGGAGTTTTAAAGTTTCAGGTTCTATGTTTAGGTTTTTTATGCATTTTGATTTGATACTTCTGTTTATGGTGTAAGATAAGGATCTCTCATATTTCTATTTCTATAAGCTCTGTGATACTGTTGGTCTTGGCTTGACAAGGTTAATATTATAATCTTGATTTTGTTTCCCAGAGATAGATCTCATGGACTGTCACTAGTATTTGATAGTATCAAAAATTATAATATAGCTAATGATTATTTCCAAATGCACTTATGGATTCTTATTTTATCCACTGGGTTACAATCAATAATGAATAATAGTATCATTCATTCTCATGCTCAAATGATCCCATTTAAAAAATTACTTCTATGCCAGACATTTTATGAAATACTTTAATTACTTTGTGACACACCTATGACAAAAATCCAATTTTTATGTGCACCTTACATATTAGGTAACTAAAATTAAGGGAATTTTAGGGGATTGCAAAGAAATAATGTCAGTAGAAACAGGTATTTTAGAGTTCAGACTTGATTATAAACATCATTCTGTACTAAAAGAAGCCAGAGTTTCTTCGTCAAATGTCTGATTCCAGAGCCAGAGCAAAGAAAATACAAAGAGACAGGAATAGCTTTTATACCATATAGTAAAAAAGGTTGAAAGAAAAATGGAGACGTGTCAAAAGGCACAGTACCAGTTTCAAGGAGTTTCTAGTGGCCAAATGTGGGCCAGTTTGAGCATCAAAATAAATGATAATAGATGAATAAAATCTATGTCCAAGAAGGCATACTGATATAAATAAATAAGTGAATAAATAAATAAAATAGGGAGCTGCAAAAGCTCTTCATTACTCTGTAGTACCAAGTTAGAAATGTCAAAGAAATATTGCTACCAAGTTCAATTTCAGCATCATTCACAATAGCCAAGGTATGGAATCAATATGTACAAATCGACATGTGAATGTGGATAGAGAAAATGTGGTATGTGTACACAATGGAACACTATACCTTCTTTAAAAATAAGGAAATCCTATCATTTGTGAAAATATGGACATATGTTCAGTGCAGTAACCCAGGCACTTGAAGTCAAATACTGCACAATCTCACTAATATGTGGAATTTTTAAAAAGTTGAACTTATAGAAGCAAGGGCTGGTGAGGAGACACCAAAGAGATATTAGTCAAAGGACACAAAGTATGTTAGATAGGAGGAATAAATTCAAGTGATCCATTGTACAACATTGGGGGTATTGGTAATAACAATGTATTGTATTATTGAAAATTGCTGAGAGTAGATTCACTCTGCATTCTCACTACATGAAATGGTAAGTATGTGAGGTAATACAAATGTTAATAAATTACCTTGATTAAGCCATTCTTCAATATATAATTATTTCCAAACCTCATGTTGTAAATGATAAATATATGCAATTTTTATTTCTCAGTTAAAAAATACATACAATTTTTAGAAAGGCATCATTTTCAGCCATTATATATTAGTGGATTTAGACAAGAATCATCAATGGATAAAATAGTGTCTCCCCATAGGATATTTAAATTTACAAAGGAAAACGGTAACTTTACATTGGAGTAGTCTGGTGAATACAACTTTAAACAAATGACCATATTTGTTATCATCAGTTATGTAATGAGTAGATTTCATATGACAACTGTTATAATGCATTGGGAGGAAATGGTATTATTTTGTGATACTTCTGACAAAAATGTATGTGCTCAATTTAATAAAGAGGATAGAATATCAGGTAAACTCAAATTGAAGGAACTCTATTGAGTTGCTAAAACTTTAAAAGACTTTAAAAGTCATGATAGACAAAGAAAATTTGAGGACTTGCTTCCAGACTAAAGGAGACTAAAGTGAAGTAACAACCAATTCGGTGTGGTGGCATACACCTGTAAGCCTAATAGCTTGGGAGGCTGAGGCAGGAAGATCTCAAGTTCAAAGCCAGTCTCAGCAACTTACAAAGGCCCTATGCAACTTAGCAAGACCCTGTCAAAAAAAAAAAAAGAAAAAAAAACTTGGGACGTGGTGGGGATGTGGCTCAGTAGTTAAGCACCTCAGAATTCAATCCCCAGTACAAAAAAATATATAAGTGAAAATAAGAAATAACAAAATGCATGATACTAAGCAGGATCATAGACCAGAAGATTAGAAAACATTTTGTAAATGATATTGTTGGAAAAATTGGCCATAATTGAAAAAGGTCCATAAGTGAGATAGACAATACTATTTTATCACTGTGACTGTATGGGTTTTGATAATTGTTGGGGGCCACAATCAAGTCAAGATGGTGCCTCGCAGTTTGCCAGGAGAAGTGGTTTGTGAAGCAACACCATCGAGCCATTAAGATGGTGGGGATTCCTTATTGGCTGATTGCTGTATCTAGATGATGCTAATTGAGTCAAGCTGTGTGTAATCAGTTAGGTATATATACCTCTGTTGTTTCGTAATAAAGCAGTTCCCGCTTCAACCTTCAAGTTGCTTGTCACCTCCCGGTGACAAGCAGACTGCGGCAGATAATCATACTGTATGTGTATGAGAACATCCTTGTTCTTAGGAAGATGATTTTGAACTTACAAAAATGTAGCAAGAATAGTACAAAGAATTCCTGTTCATGCTGTATTTCCCCCCTAATATGTCAATTATTAACATTTTCTGTATTTGTTTACTTGCTCACCTTCAGTAACTCTGTCTCTGTCTGAAGTATTTAAGATGAAAAGATATGTCTGAAGCTTGTTCTCAAGCAGTTTAGAAAATATATACATATGTATATGAGTGTGCATTTATGCATCTCCATGTATTTGGAGAGACAAAAAAGACAAATATATATGTATATATACACATATATACATATATATGGAGAGAGAAAGAGGGAGAGAGAGAGAGAGAGAGAGAGAGAGAGAGAGAGAGAGAGAGAGAGAGAGAGAGAGAAAACAGCAATTGAGGCATTAGGTTGTCGTATAATGTAAGTGGGAGTTTCTTGTACTATTCTTGCAAATTTTTTGTAAGTTTGAAATTTTCTAAAAAAATTCTGCCCTTCAAAGGAAAGGGAGCTTCAGATAAGTATAGGGCTAATTTATTTGGTACTTAATTTATTAACCTGTAGCCTACCAAAAAAGTTAATTTCTGAATTCAAGGTTTTTGTCCTGGGGTCATGGTAAGGATTAAATGCAATGATTTATATAATAGATTTTGAGGAAAATTTTGGATAGAGGGCATACTCAAAACAAGTTAACTTTCATTACTGTCTTTTATTATTTTTGTTTTAAAAATACATACTTAATTTATATATTTCTGGTTTGAAGGACTCAGATGTAACCATGTTCCTCAGGTGCCTACCAGGAGTCAGACTTTATGTGTTTTGTGGGGTAAAAAATTGCACAACAAGAGGCAAATTTTCATCGTGATTAAAATTTATTTCTGCCCATAAGATTTAATCTTCTACCACTCCAATTAGCTATCAGAGTACATTTATATACACTTTCACAAAATTATCTAGTATGCACTGAGGCTTCTAGTCTTGTATATATGTTGTCTATGTTATATAGACAGATTTTAATTATTTTTGACCCTTCCTTTTGACTTTCTCAATGTATCACGGTGCTAATAGCACCTGCAACTTGTTGAGAGCATACGGTGGTCCATGTGTACAACACTGGTGAGTAAATTTTAAATCTATATCTGTTTCAAAGGTGAATGCACAGGCTCAAAGTAGTAGAAAGACTTGCCAGTCAAAAGTCAGTAAGAGGTGGTATGTGGAATCTCTAATGCAATACTCATGATCTTGCTGCTACCCTAACTATATTTGGTTTTAGAAATAGTACACTAACATTATGCACCATATTCACAAATACAGTCTCAATAAATGTAGTGAATACAGTTTAGCTCTCATTATATACCTTGGAACTTAGTTCACTAAGAAGCACACAGTAGGGGGCTTCTTTAAACTGGAAAGAGTGTTTGCTTTTAAACATTTCTATGATTATCTAGAAACAAATTAAATATGGTTATTCTCTAAGTATGCAACAAAAACTCAGAGCTATGTTTCCACAAAGTAAAAACAAAACAAAACAAAAAACCCAAATTGAACCTAACAAAATTGATTACAGTTCTTTTCCTATGTGGCAAAGCTGTAATGAGCGAAAGGAAGAGACTGTAAGCAATGATGAAGATGGTAGATACCTCTCTGGAGGAGATACACAGTTATGGTCAGGGAGGGAAACATCATAGGCACTAGGGTTTTAATAATATTTAATTTCATTGTTTTTGGTTGAGGATGCATATGTTTTCACTTTACAATTATTCATATTTATCTTTCTATACATGTTTTATGCACTTATTTATTTGAATTGAAATTAGGAAAAACAAAACAGGATTAGTCCCAGATCAGAAAAACATCAACATTTGAATAGAGAAATTAATATAGCTACACAAAGAAATAACTGAATTCAGTTCCCGAACGGGTTTGGAAGTATATTATTTGGCAGAACCTCCAGATATTATCTTAACCCAGCTGGCAACTTGGTTTTAAATTTATAAGACCCTCAGCAAAGGATTAAGTTGACCCTGACAGATATCTGAGCTACGGAAATTGGAAAAATAAATGTGTGCTGTTTGTGGTGACTTTTTTATGCAGCAGTAGAAAACTAAGACACAGGCATTGAAATTATTATTGTATTAAATCTGTTGTGGTTAAAGCAATTTTCTGTGTTATCCAACCTACTGGAGAGGATGAGAAATAATTTCTGGCTCAGCCATAACCGCACGCAGCTCTAAGGTGTAAATTAAAATAAGCAGAGCCAAAGGCATAGTGCAGAGAACTCTAAATGTTGTGTATTGAAGATTAATTAGAATATAGAGGCAAGAACAGAGCTTGAAGTGTGTTAGCAACAACAAAGGACACTGCCAGGTAAGATGGGGCCATGCTGCCTGGGAAGGGCTCCCATGCTGGAACTGCCCTTTCAGTTGCTGCCTTTTAAAAGCGATGCAAGTTTCAGTTCCAGGATTCTCCTGTGGGTCATGACCCAGAAGCAAAGCCAGAGGAATGTCAGGTAGTGACTCTGAATTAAATTGAAATAACTTAATATGAAAAAGGGTCTGTTGTCAATAGGCATTGCTTGAGGCTATAGAGTCAGACAGATGGGCTCCAACACCATCCACCTCTGTGCTCCAATCAGAGTTCCAAGATTCTACATCATAAATCCCATATGTGAATCCACATGTGTGTTAATCATATTAAAAAACGTTTTAACAAGCTTTTACAAACCACTGAAGTTAAGATCTGCCTGCATGATTTTCTACACTAAGACAGCTGCGTAACACCTCAATGACGGCTCTAATCCTAATACCTATCACAGTGCACGGAACATGGGGAATTGCTGACTTTTATCCCAACTCCCATTTTTCCATAGCTTCTAGTACAAGTGCATTTCCAACTTCCCAGAATAATAATTGATGTTGGCTTTTCTGATAATCTCCTGTTTTCTCAGATGTTCTCACATGGGATTACTTTTGAATTTCACCTAGGCTTTGCAAATAAAAAGTGATTGATGCACAAAAAATGATAAAATTTTAACTGGATAAATTAATGAATGAGTATATGAATGTTTATTTTATTATTAAAATGTTTGGATAGAAAGTATAAATATCTAGAAATATGAAATAAAGTCTGTGAATCCCAAAGCAATGGAAATTTCAGGCACAGACATGGAAGTTCATGGTTATAAGGATTAAGTTCTTTTGATTTCATTCCTGCTCCTATTTCACTTTTTCCCCTCAGTTTATTTCTCTGCATCTTCTTCTTTCATCATCTTGGCAATGGCAAATGTACCTTGACTATTTTTATAATTCAGAATTTGCAGTTCTTTTCTGATTTCCAATGAGACAGTTATAGACTTGGGCCATATTTCATTTGGTTTTTGCACATTCCATATCACCTAGCATTCTGGAGACATGGTAAACATTGCAGAAGTTTTGCTGAATTAATATATTTCATGCTGAAAAATGGATAGCAAAAACTACTGGAAGCCAGCCAAAGTGGGATCTCCATGGGCTGCAGGCTTCCAGAAGGTATCACCACCAAGAGCCCTGAATTTCTCACCACATTTCCAAATTGGAGGCAGGACAGAAGATACCTCCTATACAGCCAAACATTGGTATGCCTTTTGGGTAACAGATGCCATGAAAACTTTTTTAGAAGCTAGTATGTGTTGGAGGACTAGAAGTCTGATGCATTTATCCTTGTGCTTATACAAAATACATAGTATGCTTTCATGATTCACGCTTCTAAGATGCAGGCTGCAAGTAAAAGCTATTTGACTGAAGTAAAGCTAAGTTAAGAAACTAGGAGTTTGATTGCTATCCTCTCCTACCAACATTGTATTTTGGGAAAACTGCAAACACAAGTAGAGATTTTCAAGCTTGCCTAGAAATGAAATGGAAGATGGAAAGGAGAATAGGAAAAGCCATTTTCCTTCCAGTCTCTATATTACTAGAGAATGATGGCAGCTTGAAGCCCATGGTCACACCTATGCTGCCATGATGCCAATGGAGCAGCTCTCCAAAACCGACCATTTTCTTGGTGGCACTTAGTTGTTATCTGTGGAATCATTTTCACAACCAGAATTTAGATACCAATGCATTACTTGTATGCGCCTTGACTTCATTGAATAAACCTTGAGAAGACATTTGACAAGTCATTGGTGAACCTGAGGAGTGCATTCTGATCTGAGGGAATGGCCTCATGATACATGAGCCAGTGGGTATACACTAGTGCCATGGACAGGACACCTGTTTTCCTTCCTGGACTAGACTGGTCTTTCTGGAAGGGAAGGCGCCCTGCCAAGTATGGTTTTCTCCCATACAAAAACCATCTCTGCAACCAAGGACCCGCATCAGGATCCACCCTTATCAAAAACACTAAGGAGTTATCAGTAACATGTAATCTGTCTCTTTCCAGGACCCAAAACAGTCACCTCCCCGATCACAGCAGGAACCAGTGTGGAATTTACCAAGATTTGGCCAAAGAAGCTGGAGGGAGCATTCCAGAATGAGGAGCTTCTGAAAGTGTATGTGGAGAGAGATGGAAGTGCTGCAGAGCCAGCAGTGAGAGGAGGGGAGGGCATGGGAGAGAGAGGCAGGGGCCAGCCTAGGTGGGATCTCCAGTGCTGCAGGTTTCTGAGGGTGTTAACTCCAAGAGCCCTGAATTTCCCACCTAATCTGACTACTTAGAGTTCTTAGATATTGGGAAAGTTATATAATGCCTCAGATCTCAACATTTCCAACATAAAATAGGAATGATAATATATCCTCTGAAGAGTTTTCCTCAGGATTAAAGAAAAAAAAGATAAATGAGGTGCCAAGCATAGCATACAACATGTGTCTTGTCATTAAATATCAGTCTCAATGTTATGTTCAACTATCTTATAACATTGCATTGCTTCCACCATGCTCAATCATACAATGATGTGTTATTCTACAAGATATAATATTAATTAAGTAAAATATAATAGGTAAATTATAGTAGTGCTCTGCACAGATAAAGGAAAATCCATCGCGTACAGTGGGGTATATGGTAAGAACTGCTGGCTCTGCCTACCAAGGTGCCACAGAAAATGAGGCCAACCTCCAGCTCTCAGATCTTCATGGCTGACTACAGTTTGTGGAGCAACTGGTTGCTATCTGGTGCTGATGTGGATGGCAGCTGATAGGATGACTACAGATTGGAAAGAGAATGTTTTCCCAATGAGTGTCACTCTACAAGATTAATTAAATAAGCAAATCATCAGTGTTATCATTTTGATCTTCTCAGAGGCTGTCCTGAATGGTAGGCTTACAAAGACCATTGAAATGTGGACCAGTCACTCAAGACCAATCTAGTAGGGGAGGCAAAAATATTCAATATATATCTGAAGGAATTTCCTTTCATTTTGGTGGGGAGAGGTACTGGGGATGGGAAGTAGGGGTACTCTAGCACTGAGCTACATCCCCTTCACTTTTTATCTTTTTCTTTATGGTACTTGGGATAATGCATATCGCATATGCAAGGCAAGCAATCCGCCACTGAGACACATCCCTCCACATCCCTCCCACATGTAGTTTCTGGATGACTAAATCACATGTGCTCCAGCAAATTCTGGGTACTTGAAATACAGCAGTAGGCAAGAGACAGAAATCCTACCTCAAGAGCTTGTACTCTAGCAGGGTCCATGGTGAAGTAAAGGGAAAACAACAAACAAAATAAGTAGGTAAATTCAGTCTATTAGGTGATAGTGCTGTGATCAAAAGAAAATTTGGGCCATCATAAAGGGATCAGGATCACCAGTGAAAGGGTTTCACAGACAGGTGCTGTATACAATATGCAAAATGGTGGTCTGGGGAGTTGAGAACTTCAAGGCCTAGACAGAAGCAAGTTATAGCTTGGTGGACAAGAGAGAGGAGCCTTCCAGGCAGAAGGAATGGCCAGAAGAGAGGCACTGAGGTGGGCACCAGCTGGACAAAACACAGAGTATGCATAAGGATGCACAGCTATAGAGAGGGGTAGATTTAAATTCTGCAAAGTCCAGGCCAGCCTGAGGTAAGTGAGCAAAGGGGAGACACTCCTGGCAAAATCAAAGAGGAAATGTGCCAGCTCTTTAAAGAGCCTTGTAGGCTTCTGTAAGGATTTAGCATGTCCCTCGGAGGAAAGAAGATGGGCAATTACAAGGGTTAGGTGCTGGCACAACAGTCAGCACACCCTGGAGCACCCATGAAAGCAGGAACATGGCAATGGGGGGTGGGGAAGAAGTGGTGAGCAAAGACAGAGAGTTCTAGGAATGAGAGTGGAAGAGCTCATGTGGACAATTCCACTGAACACCCTGGCGACCACTTGGACCTGTGTACATCTCTGCCATGACTGCACAAATGCAATCCTGTCTGCACCCGTGATTCAACTACGAAATGAACAAACAAAACATGGGGGAATTTGGATGACAGTCATTTTGTATTTGAAAATTTTTAGTGAATAATGAAGGCTCTTTTGTGTTCAAGGTAAAAAGGGTGTCCACTGTATATACAGAAACCAAGAACTGGAGACTTGCAGAGGTTGATAGGAAGGACACAGCATGCATCACTTCCCATGATGAAAAGGCATATAGGGAATTGCCCTAAGGTAACAAATATTTTATTTCCAATCACTAATAGGGAAAGAACAGGAACAAGAATGAATATAATTTGTGGTCCTTTGTATCTTCTGTCACAATGTTTCTTTCCATCCACATTTCTGAGCCTCAGCAGGACATCAGGTCCCAGGCACTGTGCTGACTCAGATGGAAACAGGTACATTTCATACTGCCTCCCAATCCTCCCTTCTCACCAGAATGCCAATGGAATGTTTCAGAACTCTTGATTAGAGATATGGTAAAATTGAAGGTGAAGGATGCCTGAAAAACCAGATGTGAGTGGTTTAAACCCAGTGAAAGGGTGACTGAGCACATGGTCAGAAAAGCCCCATTTGGAGAGATGAGGGTCATGAGGTAGGTGCTCCTGACTTCCTGAGTACCTTCCACATTTTACACATGAGAAAAACCAAGGCAACAAAACATTAACTTGCATAAGGATGCACAGCTACAGGGAGGGGTAGATTTACATTCTAGGTCACTTGCAGTGCTGTGTGCCATGATTTTCCTCATTGATCAGTACTCCATCACTTCCATTGTCTTTGTTTCCCTTTTGAATATCCAGAAAGTCTGTCAGGTATGTCCTGGTGATCCCTCTCCTGACAGCTGGGCACAGCTAGGGGTACTGTCCAGTGCAGGGGCCGTCACTCCCATTGTCTATACCAGGGAACAGTTGTTTCCACAGGGCTCCCCTCTCTCAGGGCTGTACTCCTGAAAAGCAGCCACAGAAGAGGCGCCTCCAGCTTCTTTGGCTTTCTCACTGGGTAAAGCCCCCAAATTCCCATGAGCATGCTTCTACTGCTGCTGTCAGTTGCCCATCTGCTCCTCCCTCCTAAGCCAAATGCAGAATATGAGGCCCAGGCTTGTTGGTTTCAGAGCACATCCTCTCAGCTTGGGTCCTGGCTGTCCTAGAATTTACAGGGATGCGACATTCCCTTGGGAGCTTGGATTTTCCATGTGGAAACAAAATGTTGAGAGGAGGAGGACTTAACCAAAGGGAGTGCCAGGCCACTGTGTATCTCAGCAAGTCTTACCAGGAGGGACATTTGCATAGTGAATGCCAGAGGGTTACCTTGGTATCCAGAG
The DNA here is from genome assembly GCF_052094955.1 of Ictidomys tridecemlineatus. NCBI lineage: Eukaryota > Metazoa > Chordata > Mammalia > Rodentia > Sciuridae > Ictidomys > Ictidomys tridecemlineatus. The sequence goes on from NC_135493.1 coordinate 84,807,490, forward strand.
AGTCCCTATGTCTGAATCCTAACTCCAAAACTTACTGGCTTATTGCTTTCACCTTTATCAGCCCATTTCTGAATCTGTGGGTGGGGGTTGATACTAAATGTTCAGACTTATTGGCAAATGAAGATTAGGGACATAAAATACAGCTGACCATCCATAATTAAACACTGGCCTAGAGTGACGACAAAATAGTGTCTTCTTTTCTGTATCACTGCATTGCATAGTACCTTACAGGGGAAACTGAAGCTTCAAAGGTATTCATTGCTGGAAATGGAAGGATACTTTTCACTTATTGTACACAAGAACACCATGAAGGACATTTTATTTCACCAAACTCAGTGATCCTGAGCAAACACCTTACCTAAGGGGCAACACTGAACATCATCAAAGAAGGCCACAGCAAACCACAGCTCTGACAGAATAATCCATTTGATAAGACATGGTAATATTGTGACAGTGCAGTCTATGGAAACATGATACCTTGCTTTAACATGCAAGCTCCACTCCAAGCCTCAGTGTTCCCTTTTATAAAATGGACATAGTAACTGCCTCCCTCCCTAAGAGTTAATGGGATGACAGTTAAATAACATCACTGGCTTACCAGGGAGCTTGCCACACAGATGCAATCAGCAAAGATTAAATGGCTTAACCTCATTCCTTTCCTTCTGACTCCAGCTAGGTTAAATGACATCCTTTGTAAGCAGAGGTTAGATTTCTAAGAAAATTAATTTCTCTGCTTTTGGTTGAACTTTCATCTAATTTAATGGTTAATATTGGTATCAGCTAATTTTAATGCATGACAAAGCACCCCAAAATATAGTAATTTAAAACAACAATTGCCAAGGATTCTACAGATTGACAATTTCAGCTGGGCTCATGTGAGTGATTCTTTTGCTTTCTCAATAAAGCTTACACATGCATCTGGGACCTGTCAGCTAAGGGGCTCTGCTGGGGCTGAATGGCCCAGGATGGTCTCAGACATATGTTGGGCAATTGGTTCATGTGTCACCTGGGGCAAATGGGATGAATGAGCCATAGGGCTGTCATCATGCAGCTACCCTAGGTTGCTGTCATGAGGTTTCAAGAGCCAAAAGAGAGAGAAACCCTAGCGTACAAGCACTTTTCAACTCTCTGTTTACTTCACATTTGTTGTTATGCTGGTGGACAAAGACAGTTCCAAGGTCAAGCCCACCAACAAGAAGAGAGGAGACATTGCCCAGCATGAATGCACTGCACTCATTGCCCTAAATGTCTAGTGCCACAGTGATGCAGAATTACACCGTTTAGAAAAACAATTAAATATGAATAAACCAGACTCTGCAATGCTGAACTTGTAAAAATGATTTTTACTCTTATTTAGTTTTTAAAATCATGGTCATTCTCACCACATTCCTCTCAGGTGAATGACAAAATTATTTTGTGAAATTCTGAAAAAAAAAAAACTAACCTGGAAATTTCCTTGTTGTTGTATCAAACGAGTAAGTTGTGGAACTCCCTATCCAGAAACATGCTATGACTTTGCCACCAGGAGTCCAGCCTGCATCTCTTTCCACATTCAAATGTTCCTGTTCCTCTCACGTGCCATGGATTTGTCCCCAGCAGAGGCATGTTGCATAAGCAGAGTCTTCTGTGGAAGGGATGGAACAAACTAGAAAATGGCACCTCTGGTGAGAAAGGGAGATGGGACCTGCAATGTGAAGCAAGACTTGGGACATGGCTGGGGCCTGGGTGGACCACACCTGCTCAGAAACCAGCCCAATCTGCCAGCTTTGCTGAAGAGCCAGTTGCTTTTCTCAAATCATCTTTCAGAGCCCTGAGCAGAAGTGCTATCATGCACTAGGAACTCCTCACCATACTTTTTAGGATCTCTTGGGATTTTACACATTTTGTGGTGGTTGACACTGCCAGTTTGATAGTCATCATTTTTCCTGATGGCATGCATGAAAGCTTCACATCTTCAAAAGATCAGTGTTTCATTCTTCTATTAAACAATTTCTTTGTAATTTTTTCCCCTGAGGTGTGTTCTAAGAAAATATTCTTTTTGTCAAGAAATCATGATAACATTGATTTCACCAGTATGGGCTTTATTGTATATAATCTCATCATACCAGAAAGAACTTACAAAAACATTTAGTAATGTGGACAATAATAGGCATATTTATGATTGTAATGGAATTTTTCTAGGTGTTTAACATCATGTGTGTAGTTGTGAGTTAGGGTAGCACGGAGGGGTTTTATTTTCCAGCTTGTTTTCAATGATCAGGTTTGGTTTCCCCGAAAAACTTTTGGATCATCCATCCATCTTGAACAATCATCAGTAGAAACAGTATTTTTACTGAAGTCACTGTTTTCATTTGATCAGGTTCTTCATGTATGACCCAGTCCTTTTTGTCACTTCATGCCCTAGATAGTTTAGGCTTTTGTGGTCCTTGGGAAAAGACCATCATCTTCATTAGCAATTCTGGGTACACAGGGAATCAAGCAGATGCCTGGAAACTAAATGTTTCATGACTGGTTTCCATTTACTTTTCAGTGTCCATCTTCCCGGAGAGGGAAGGGACGATTTCAACAAAAAGGTCGGTTTCTATGACCTCCCCGGGACACTTGGCTGATGTCAGCAGCCTGTAAGAGAGAGACAAAGGTCCTTAGTATGCAATACGACAAAGTTAGGGACATCAGACTGCTTCTCTATGAGGCTGCTACTCGAAGGAGGGACCAGAGAAACACTGAGAAGAAATAAATGGAGAGGGAAGGCTGAAGGCTGCTAACTGTGGCACCTCTGGTGAGGTGCCATTTCTCTTCCAAGTGGACAGGATGAGCAAACAGAGGCGAGAGAGCGCCCAGTGGCTTTGTTGGAGTCACATACCAGACTTTTTCAAGTCAAATTGTAAAACCTGAAGACTGCCATGGAGCGCCACGCACAAGTTTTCCCCAAAGGCTGGCAATGCTTATGAATAAGAAAGACAGAGAAGGGTGGTGGGGGTGTGGATTCTTGGGATTTGATACAAGACCACCGGGGGTGGTTCCCTAGTAGTGAGGTGTCTATGACTGAAAGTTGAAAGGTTTGGAAGCAGGAGGCGAGAAATGGCCTCGGGAGGAAACTGAGGATCAGAGAGGTTAGAGACGACTTACATAGGGGTTTAAGAAACGCGTTAAGGGAAGGCTTGTGCCAAGCAAGACGCCTGGCAAGGTGGAGAACCTGTTGAAGAAAGAAAACCGCATGATGTGACTCAGCAAGATGATCTTGCCAAGAATCCCGCTGGTCATCTTGCGGACAGGGGGCTCTTCCCATCAACAGCCAGTGCCTTTCATCTCGGGAGATGAGGCTGAGGACCGAGCGGCCCCGGGGTGTGTAAAGACCCGCGTGAGCTTGGCGCAACGTGGGGGCGGGTGGGTGAGGAGCACCGTCCGGCGGCACCACAGCCACAGCCACGCTGGGCCGAAAGACACACGTGGAACGGTCTCCCGGGCAGGTGCCAATGCGGCGAATCTCGCTGTGTGGGCAGGAGGTTCCCGGCCCCAGAGGTGCGGGGCGCCTGCGCAGTGGGCCTTCGGCGTCGCGCGCTGCGGGAGCCGGGAGACCCCCGCCCCCGCCCCTCGCCCTCCGCCGTGGACGCGCACGCGGACCGGCCCGCGAGCGCGCACGTGAATGCGCCTCACCTCGCTCAACCCCTGCCGGGCGGCTGAGCGACCGAGGGCGGGAGCGGCGCACTGGCGGTGGCGACGCGGTGGGCTGCGTGCGGAGTCGTGGGCTGCCGGGTCCGGGGAGGCGGCGGAAGCGGCGCCTCCAATCAGGCGGCGGGTGGGGACCCTCCGCGCGCCCGGCCGGCGGCTGCCCGCCCCGCGGACTGACTGACGCGCCGGCTCGCCCCCGCCCCCGCGCCCGCCCCCGCGCCCGCCTAGTCTTCCCTCGGCCGCACTCGCTGCTCCCGCGACTCTCTCTGGAGCCCGAGCCCGAGCCCGAGCCCGATCCCTGTCGCTAGCTCTCGCTCTCGCCCTCGCCCGGCCCTTTCTCTGCAGACCGGCTGCTCTGCTGCTCGGCGGCGGCTCTGGCCACTCTGGCGGCGGCCTCCAGGATGAAGTGCAAGCCGAACCAGACGCGGACCTACGACCCGGAGGGCTTCAAGAAGCGGGCTGCATGCCTGTGCTTCCGCAGCGAGCGCGAGGACGAGGTGCTGCTGGTGAGCAGCAGCCGGTACCCGGACCGCTGGATCGTGCCCGGCGGGGGCATGGAGCCCGAGGAGGAGCCCGGCGGCGCGGCGGTGCGAGAGGTGTACGAAGAGGCGGGAGTCAAGGGGAAGTTGGGCCGGCTCCTGGGCGTTTTCGAACAGAACCAAGATCGCAAGCACAGGACCTACGTGTATGTACTGACTGTCACCGAGCTGCTGGAAGATTGGGAAGATTCCATTAGCATCGGGCGCAAGCGAGAGTGGTTCAAGATCGAAGATGCCATCAAGGTCCTGCAGTGCCACAAGCCCGTGCACGCCGAGTACCTGGAGAAACTGAAGCTGGGCGGCTCCCCGACCAATGGAAACTCCGTGGCCGCGTCCGCGTCGCAGAGCGATCCCTAGTATGTACCGCTCGCGCCCGGACTTCGGTGGTCGCCTGGCTTCAGAAAAGCCCTGCTGGAGGGAGCACCTCTCCTGCCATGTGCGGTCGCACGGGTAGGAGAGAGGCTTCTTTTGTTTCCCTGGCAGACCTCTGAATCACGCTTGCAAATTGTCTCAGTCGCCAGGCACTGTTTTCAGACAATTTGCACGTTTTTCAGACGCTTTCAAAATCGCTTCTTGGCGACACTGTAAAATGTTTCGGTAAGCCAAAGCTGCAAGGGGTTTCCTTTAAAGGTGCCTTAAGTGCTGGCCCTGCTCTGCTCTTGGGGGTGGGTGTGTGCGCGCGCCTTGTGATGTTTTGGTTTGGGCTTTTTTTTTTTTTTTTTTTTTTGTACTTCACATGTTCGTGCGTGAGTGTGCGTGCGCATTTTGGATAGCAGGCGTGTGGTTTGTTTCGGAGTGGAGGCCTTTAAGTGCGCCCTGCTTGATCGTGTGGGCATCTTCTGTTATTTTCCCCCCGAAGTTTCCCTTTCCTTCACAGCCTTCCTTCATCCTTGCCAGCAAGCTCTTCTGTGGTGGGAGTTGGTTGGGATCGTTTTAAATTAGAAAAATGGGAAAATTTAAAGCTTGTGCTCTTCATGCAGTCAGACAGAAAATTTCGGCTTCAAAAATGGAATCTGATGTGCCTCTTTCAGAAATGCCTGTGTCTATTCATACGTAGATCGTTTGATTTTTTTTAAATTCCCACCTTAGGTGGTTTTTCACTGCTGACTAGAAATTTCATTTCCCATTGAGTTTATGAGGTATTGCCCTATAGAGTAGATATTTCTGGGGAATTGCTAGCAAAACGCATGTGATGTCCACCTCTTATAATGAAAACTATATTCATAGAGTATGATTTAGGCTGCTGGACTTCCAATGCCCAGTGCCTATTTCTGGACACTCTGGAAGAACCGTGATTCTCTCAGTATGCATTCGTTTTTGAAAGTAAGTCATGGCCCATGTTTGAATTTAGTGATAACCTGGTTAAACTTGCAGACAGGCAGTAACCACAGGAATGGAATATTTTGTGGTGATTGCATCCCAAGTGAGTGAGTTAAGTCTATTTGCTATTCACTGTTACAGATTTTGCAACCTGTTAGGACACCTGAACATTTTCTCTTCTTGGCAGAGGATAAGTGTTTTGTTTAACAGGCAAACTTTTTGGGGTGCTGAACCAGAAGCTATTAGTTTTTTTTCCTTGGTACTTGCTTGAAATCAGGAATCCCATCTATAATACATTAGTCTCTCTTCTGGAACTTCCTGTGTTTCCCTAGCCTTGTCTGAAATTAGGTAGAAGGAAAGCCTACTTTGTGAAGAGAGTATTGAGTGTGAAAAGAACATTCCATATCTAACACTTAAGAAATTTAACAACATTCTATGAGTGAATGATGACTACAAATGGAAAGTAATGATTATGTAAAACAATTTGGTACAGCTCAAAATAACTTTTTTTTTTTTTTTTTTTTTTTTGCTGCGATGCTGGGGATTGACCCCAGAGCCTCAGAAATGCTAGGCAAGCACTCTTCCACTGAACCTCATCCTGCCTGAAGTAACCTTTTTTTTTAACATAATTACTGCTAAAAATTTAATAGAAGTACCCTTATAAAATTATCGAATTTTTTGATGTACATCATACATAAGAACAATTCACAAGTCTTAACTATACAGCTTAATGAATTGTTACTTAGTGAACACATGCAGAAACTAGCATCCAGATCAAGAAATTAACATTGCTCATGACCCAAAGACTATTGCATTTCTCCTAATCATTACTCTGCTCTCCCATCTTAATATCAAAGAATAGATCAGGTTTTGAACCATAGGTGTACTCCTTTCTGCTGCCCTCTTGTGTACTTTCTGCATTTTACCCTTCCAAGCATTCAATATTTTTCTCCATTTGGTTTGCATTGTAATTTTACAAATTAATATTGTTATATGTTGATAGAAAGTGGGTGTCATTGCATTTATAAAGCAATGTGTTTCCCCTTTTTCTAAAAATTTTATTTCACATTTAAATAGAGATAAAGTACATTATTCAGTCCAGAAAACATTTTCTGCAGTAATGCTACCAAAGGAAAGGGTAACTTAAAAAATGGCGACTTTTAAAAACCAACAGTTTTATTAACTGAATTATATAGTCCAATAAAATATCAATATTTTCTGCTTTTCTCTAACAAAGTGATACATATTGAATATATATTTGAATCATATTTTTTTAGAAGTCATAGGAAAAAAAGACAAACCTATGGACACTGCAGATTATTGGTTGTCTGGGACTGAAGATAGGAGCTGAGTGCAGAGAATAAAGGGAGTAATTCCAAACAAATTGACTTTTATTATTCAAACAATCTCAAGACAGATCCTGTGCACCCCCTCCCCATGACCTAGTTACTCAAGATTAAGTTCTATATTACCATCCACAGTATACTTACTAGATTCTACTTATAGATTTTTGGGTAAATAGAACCCCTTCCACCTGTAACACTGACACAGGAACTTGGAGGTTTAACATATACTTGCTATTATTAGAGGAAAACAATGCATCATATTATATAGTTTCTTCTTTACAGGTCTGATAAAGGCAAGAATGTACAGCATTGATAACCTGCTCTTAAGAATTGTTAGCCTATAAATATGTTGTGCCCCTCCTTTCTTCCTTCCTTCCTTTGTATGTACTTACTTTATTTAACCAGAAATGTCTAGAATAATATTTTTAAGGATTGATTGTCAGGATCACTTAAGTGTTTTTAAATAAGATATTCTGTGGAACATGGTCTTGTCTGAATAATTAAAAGCTCAAATAAGTGGCATTTTTTAAAAGACTTAAATCAGTAGATTTAGGCTACAACAGGTGACCAGAGTTAATACATAGACATTTCTACCAATTCAGTGCTCCAAAAGATGATGTACTGTTGGAATTTTTTTTTCCTTCAGAGTGTTACAAGTCACTTAAATATTATTTTTATGATTTCACTAAACATAGGCAGCTAGATTTTTATAGCCTTCCCCCTTCCCCCATTAAGAAAGAAAAAGAGTAGTCTCTGCAGATAATTGCAGATTGCAGCTATAGATCAGAAACTTATTTTCTACATGGTTAATAAATAGCTTACATTATCCATTTTCAGCTAGTCAACACCCTCCAACTGAGGTGCAAGGGATTGAACTCAGGGCCTCATGCATGCTAAACATGCACTGTATCATTAAGCTACATTCCCAGCACCCTAGTCAAGTGCTTTTATTTTTATAAATGTATAAAGAGAAAACTGTAATATAGATATGTAGATTTCCTAGAAACATAATACTGTATAAATTTTTTTTCAAGAAATTTTGTGGGCTATGGTTGTAGCTCAGTAGTAGAGTGCTTACTTAGCATGTGTTAGTCACTGGGTTCAAACCTCAGCACTACATAAAAATAAATTTTAAAAAAGATTTAAAAAACTAAAAAAAATCTGTTGACCACACTTTTAAGAAGCAAACTAAAGGGAGAAAATTGTTATGAAACAATTCAGTTGCTCTTTTACTTTGCATAGATTCAAGATAATGGATACAAAGATTTTAATTAATTTGCATGATTTTCATTGAAAAGATTCATATACAAATGCCAATTTGTTCATAAAATATAATAAATAGCTACATATTTTTGTTAACCTGACCAGAGATTTTGCCTCTAGGTTTCCCTTATTGTGGGGGAGCTGCCAGGTACTACCAAAAAAAATTTCATCAATATTTTCCTGGTAGTTGTCTCATAACAAACAGCTATACTGCATTTAGAAGATTTTACATGTTTTTGGTTCAAAACCACTATGAGAAACTGAAGACACTATGTTGACTGTACTTAAATGTGATTTTTTTTATGATAGAGAGCTTGATGTGATAGAAACTACATCAGGACTTGGAAGTCAGACAGACATAGTACCAGTTCTTAGTCACTCTAACTTCAGCCAAGTTATCTAATTATCTGATGCTCAAGTTGTTTTTGAAATCTGTCAGTAGCATAAAAAGAGGTACTTCATGTATATCTCCAGTGAGAATTCTTTTCTGACCATGTGAAAAAAGCCTCTCCTGTGTAATGGTTCTCATAGTTTATTAGGCTTAATCTATTTGCAAAGCTAGGCATCCACAGGTCCACAAATCCTTTGGTGGTTGGGAATAGTCTGACTTGTTTCCATAAACCTAGAATCCAGAACATGGAACTTAGGATTTGTCTGTGCTTGTGGTACTGGGGAATGAACTCAGTGCCTCACACATTCTAGGTTAGTAGTCTACCTCTGAGCTATATCCAAAGCCTGAATTTAGGATTTGTGGGTTTTTTTCTTTTCTTTTATTTGTATTGGGGATTGAACTCCTGGGTGTTCTACCAGTAAGCTACATCCACATCCCTTTTTAAGACAAGATCTCTTTTAAGTCACCCAACCTAGTCTCAAACTCATGATCTTCCTGCCTCAGTCTCCCAAGTTGCTGGGACTATAGGTGTGTGCCACTGTACCTGGCTTTTTAAAAATATCTTACATACTCATTCCCCTTTTGCAAAATTTCTGGTATCAGGTTTCCTGAATTTTTTTTGTGTCATATTGGCCTGTGAATTCCTCAGCTGTTTATCCAGACTCACATTGCATCTGCATTAGATAATTCTGTGAAAGCTTTCCAAATGCCAAGTGATTGACACACATAATATGCCCTCACTAAATTTGTCAGTTGGGAGAATTGTTAATATAAGCTTGCTAATTGTATGTTGGTTTCTTTTTCCAGATGAACAGTAAAGATGTTCAGGATTGCTCTGAAAGAATCATTGATGTGATCCTAGTGCTCAGTGAAATTGTCAAGTGCAGGTGAGCACTTGAAATGTTCCCAAGGAGACAGCTCATCTGGTTTTTCTCCTGCATCTCGGGACAGACACTCCTTCTGTCTATTCTGCTGACTCTTCTTGCTCTGGTTGTTGTACTATTGTACGTGAAGAGACTCTTAATTCAGCACCTATAGCCTTTTGTTGTGCTTTTTTGATGTGTCTGCCTTCTTCATTAGACTATATCTTTGAGAGCGAAGACTATTTTTCCTTACTCTTTTGCATATCCTGCATCTGAGACACTACTTGAAATATGGTTGGCTTCACTGAAGGTCTTTGATTCAATTAATATTTTGTAATCCCTGTGTGGCAAAACATTCCCCTTCCAATCTGGTGCTAGTAGAGTACATGCGTTCTAGGCACCATGGTGTAGCTTTTGTGTATCAGGTGTTTCAGAAACATTTCCAGGCAGTTGTGAGATGTTCAAGGCCATATTTCTATATCATACCACACAGTGGCTGGCACAGTTTTACAATTATGCCATCGCATAGAGAAACATTTTGTAGAATCAGTCCTTCATGTAACAACTTCAGTGTTTTTGTACTGTTATTAATTTGCTTAACATTTTATTCAGAAAATCACTTGCTATAAAGGTAATTGTAAAAATAAATACAATGCACACAAGATAATATTGTGAGTTTTATAAAAATAGATCTTAAAATGATATACAGAAAATACATTTAATTTTTTGCAATGCCCTAACCACTTCTTACATGTCATCTTAATATCTCTTTGAGGAAAAGCTTTTTTTTTCATCTTACAGATTCAATATACTCTATTATTTGATGCTAGAGCCAAGAAAGACCACAGCATAGCCAGTTTCCAAAGTTAATTATGCCATGAAGTTTGCCTACATTTCTTTTGCCTCTCACTGTTTCAGTTGGTCATAGTTTTCATTCCTTTTCCAGTACACTCAGCTAACTCCTCATCCCACCTAGTTTCTACATATGCAGTGTTGAAAGACCACACTGTTGTCACTTAGAAAAGGCGTTTGGGAAAGAGACATCTGTAATAAGGGAACACAGTATGAAGGATTTTAAAGGGAAGACTTGGGTCAGCCACTTCCAGAACAACATTAGGACAGAGACAGTTTAAAGGAGAAATATCATTGTGTTTTGCTATGGAGTGTGTGACATCAGCACTCTTCCCCAGCTCCTTACAAGAGTCCCAATATGGCTGTAATGTGATGGTTTGCTTTATTATTCTTTTGCATTATAAAACAATTACATTGGGAAAAGCTTGGACTCTGTAATAGTGTTAACATCTTTCCTCATGGTACCAGTGAAATGTGTTGATTGTGTCCCCAGATTTTACAGAATTTGAAATAAAAACACATATTTCTGATATATTGGTTATTTTAGCTGTGATATGGTACTGTGATTATTTTTTTTAAATGCTTATCTTTTAGAGAAATGTACTAAAATTTCTAGATGATATGCTACTGGTATTTGCTTCAATATAATTCGAGGGTGGGGTAGGCAAGTGCATAGATGAAACAAGATTGGCTCTGACTTGATAATCGTTAAAGCTGTATGATGGATGCTTGAGAATTCGCTATCGTATTCTCTATACTTTTGTATATGTTTGAAATTTTCCATAATAAAAATTGAAGAAAAAAAAACATTCCTCAGAGTTTCACTTTCTAGAATTTAAGTATGGAAGGCTGGTGAGGAAACCAAACCCACAGCCCAAGAAAACTCATTTCTCTTCTCCACAAACCTACCTTTTGTTCGTGAGCCAAACCTGTTGGCAGAGTGCTCTTCCCTTAGTGTGAATTTTTCTTTGGAGGTGCCCTCCCTGCATCCCACCTCCAGTGACAAATGCAAAATATTTTAGCACCACCACTGTTCCATACATGACCAGCAATCTTTCAACTCTAGTAGTGGACATAAGTTGAGGTTTACCAATGGAACAACACTCCTTATCCTACAATTTATTATTTTTTTTAATATTTATTTTTTTACTTGTAGTTGATTGGACACAATACCTTTATTTTATTTATTTTTATGTGGTACTGAGGATCGACCCCAAGGCCTCGCATGTGCTAAGCGAGTGCTCTACCACTGAGCCACAACCCCATCCCCCTACAATTTATTTTTAAAAAGACACTGAATGCTGGGGCTGGGGCTGGGGCTGGGGTTGTGCCTCAGAGGTAGAGTGCTTGCCTAGCATTCACGAGGCACTGGGTTCGATCCCAGCACCACATAAAAATAAAATAAATATATTGTGTCTACCTATAACTAAAAATAAATCTATTTTTTAAAAGACACTGAATGTTTTTCTCTGATTACAAAATTAATTCATCTCCAGAAAATTTGTGCAATACAAAAACTAAATAAATTTTCACATACATATGATGTGTATACACATATCTTTTAGTCTGTTTGATTTGCAAACATAAAAAATATGTAACTTAAACAAGAATTTTTCAAAAAGTCTATGATTTTTTTTTATTGTTAAACACTCACCACACAGGCACCTTTGCTATTCCTTATCATTTTTAGGCTAACACTCAGGCTCATTGTGGAATTTGTGCTATTTCTGCCTTGTCTGTACAAATGCAGAAAGCATAACAGAAAACTTGGTTCTGAAATATAGACCTTGTTCTATTCACCAAGTCCTCATGCAAGGTGAAAGAAACATGTTTTCTTTTGCTTTTGTTTCCTAATCCCCACACATACTTTCTACTCATTAAGCAGTAGGCTGGGGTAGGGCATCAGTTCAGACTCTTTGCAAGTAACACAGTTTAAACATAATTGGCTAAAAGTAGACCTGCTATTACCTATTTACAGAATGTTCCATTTTGACTAGATCCTCAGTAAGCTACCATATCCCTGCCCTGCTGTGGCCTCTGACCCCTCTGAGCAGTGTTTTCCAATGAGTAAACAAGGACACTACCATTCTACATTCAGGGAAAGGAATCCTGCTCTCCCCTTATACCCCTTTTTTTCTTAATGCAATGCTAAGGTTCAAACCTAGGACCTCATGAATTCCTACTACATTTTTAAATAATGATATAAGATTTTAATAAGGGATTATTTACGCACTGATTACTTTAGAACCCATCTACATTTTTATCCCAAAAGGTGCTCTCACCCTTCCCTAATTTCCTATAGTATACGAGCAACCAGGCCATAACTTTTAATGAGATTTTACTAAAGATAACCAGATTATGTGAGGGAAATGTAACAAAATGGACACAGTTTACAACTACTGCACAGAATATACTGGAAGGATCAGATCCTTTTTAGGTTCCTTTACTAGATTTTTTTCCCCTAATAAAGGTTGACTTCAAATGGCTTAGGAAAGTCCCCCCACCTCAAAACACTGCTCACTATGAAAACTAGTTTTTGGTTTCAACTCAAATTGTGAATGGAAAGCAGTTCCCTTAACCCAATCTCCATATAGTACTTGAAATATCTCAAATTTATATTCTCAGAATCCAAGATATAAACATGAAGTCAATGAAATGAATTAAAGGGCTAAAATGGTGGGGGAAAGAAATCAGTTTTATCTTCCTCCAACTTGCATGCTTTTTAGATGAAGATTAAAAATAACAGGATTGACAATACCTTACAGTAAACTCAGTGCTACTCCTCTTTCTGGGATGGTAAACAACATGGGGAATCAAAAAACCCATCAGGGTCCAAGATGACTGATTATAGCCTGTGTTCTATGTAATTGTACACAGCAATGTGAAGAAGTTTAATAGTACCTCTGGGAGTTTAGACTTCTTTGGGGCCAGTGCTGAGAGGACAGAGGCATCAGGGTAGGGTTGGTAACAATTTTCTCTTTTCTTATTGTCTACTCAAACTTAAGCCTCATATCTTGGGTGTTACAAAGACAAGATAGAAAATTGCAAAATCATTCTTAACAGGTGGTTCCAGCAACAGCACCTTGCCTCCTACTGGACATTTGAGAATAAGCTCCTGACATTTAAATAGAATATGTAATTAAAAATCAATAACATAAAGAAATGTGGGAAACTCACTAATTATCTATCTATCTATATAAATTAATAACATTCCTAAATAATCTATGGGCAAATAAGAATTCACAGTAGAAATCAGAAAATACTTCAAGTTGGATACAATAAAAAATAAAACTTGAGGTGTACCTTATTCAGTACGTACTGGGAATTGATAATTATAAATTGCAACAAAAGAAGAAAAAACCCACAAAGCAAGCAGAAAGAAGGTAATGTTAAAGATTGGAATGAAAATTAATGAAACATAATAGAAAAACACAGAGAAGGAGGTGAGGATGTAGCTCAGTGGTAGAGCCCTTGCCAACTATGTGCAATGTCCTGTGTTTAACTCAAGCACCCTCCAGATAGATAGATAGATAGATAGATAGATAGATAGATAGATAGACGGATGGATGGATGGATGGATGGATGGATGGATGGATGGATAGATAGATAGATGAAGGAAGGAAGGAAGGAAGGAAGGAAGAGTTGGGGTATTGCTCAGTGGTAGAGCACTTGTTAGCATGCTCAAGGAACTGGGTTCAATTCACAGCAACACACACACACACACACACACACACACACACACACAATCAACCACCTGGATTGTAAAGAACATTTATAATTCAATAAGATAAAGGCAAATAGTAGCATTAAAATGGGCAAAGGATTTGGATAGAATTTTCTCCAAAGGGATATACAAGTGGACAACTATAGTGAAACATGCTCATTAAGAGAACAGATGCTGAACTAATAATAAATGATTATTAGTTACTGGGGAAATACATATTAAAACCATCATGAGAAACCATTTCTCTATGGTCATTAGAATGACCATAATCAAAGATGAAAAATAATAAGCATTAGTGAGGATGTGGAGAATTTGAAGACCTCATACATTAATGAGGGGGCAAGAAAATATCACAAATCACTTTGGAAAATAGTTTGGAAATTCTTTAAAATGTTAAACAGACTTAGTATATGATTCATCAATTCCAATGCTAAATATTATCCAAAAGAAATGAAGAAATATTCCAAAGACTTGTACATGAATATTCATGGCAGAATTATTCACTACAGCCCCAAATGGAAACAATTCCAATGCCCATATACTATGAATGAATAATAATCTTCCCTTATCCTCAAGGAATACATACCAAATTCCCAGACTGAAGCTGCATGTAATGTCTCTCTCTCTCTCTCTCTCTCTCTCTCTCTCTCTCTCTCGCTCGCTCTCTCTGTGTGTACATACACATGCATACCTGTTAAAGTTTATAAATTAGGCAGTCTGCGAGATTAACAAAAGTAATTAATAATAATAAAATAGACTATTTATACCAGTAACAGTACACTATAATAAAAATTATTTTAAACATATATTATTTATTTATTTTTTCATTATTATTGGACCTTAGTTGACCATGGGCAACTGATACTGCAGAAATGAAAAGTGTAGATGAGGCAGCTACCACTGGATAACCAATGTACTATACCCATACAATGGGATATTTTAAGCAATAAAGTAGAATTAAGTACTTATACATGCTTTAAAATGGGTGAGCTTTGAAAACATTTTAAGTGAACAAAGTTAGATATATCACATATAATTCCATTGATATGTAATGTCTAATATGGGAAAATCTATTGAGTCAGAAAGTAGATTAATGTTTGCCTATAGGTAGGGGGAAGAAAAATGGGGATTGACTTCTAATGGGTACACATTTTCTTTTTTTTAACTGAAGGATGATGAACATGTTCTAAAATTAGATGATCATGATAGATGCACAATTCTGAGAAGGATGAATACAAGGGCAGGGTAGTGAGGCAGATGGTGGTGGGCTGGGGAATGAGTGGAAGATGAGGATCTGGATTCAATGAGTCTAAATAATCCATTCAAATACTTTGTAAAGGAGAGGAGAGAAACAGGATAGTAACTCAAGGGTGACATCAGATGGAAGGAGAGTTTTAATATTTTCAAGGTGTCACAGATTTGTGAACCTTTGTTCTTGATGGGGAGGAGAGAGTACAAGGGAAAGCTTGAAGACACAAGAAGATGTGGTAATCAATGGAACAATAGTCTATGTTATGGTTTGGATGTGAAGTGTCCCCCAAAAGCTCATGTGTGAGACAATACAACAAGGTTTAGATGACGCATGATTGGGCTATGAAAGCCTTAACCAAATCTTCAAATTAATCCCCTGATGGGATTAACTGAGTGGTAACTGAAGGCAGGTAGGGTATGGCTGGAGCAGGTGGGTCCCTGGGGGCATACATTTTGTGTATATATTTTGTCTCTGGCAAGTGGAGTCTGTCTTTGCTTTCTGTTCATCATGTGAGCTGCATCCCTGCACCACACTCTTTCACCATGATGTTCAGCCTCACCTCCAGACCTGAGGATTGGAGCCAGCTGTCTATGGACTGAGACCTCTGAAACCATGAGACTTAAATAAGCTTTTCCTCCTCTACAATTGTGTTGGTCAGGCCTTTAAGTCACAGTAGCAACAAAGCTGACTAATACAGTCTGAGAAAGTGGAAGAACTTGGGATGTGGAGTCCAGTGATGGAATTCATCTTAGATCAGGAGAAGGCTACTTCCTTCACTGTACCAGAGGGAAGAAGAAAAGGAAGAATTAGGATATACTGAAGGTTGTGGGTTTATGTTATTAAACTGAGGTATGTTAAAACTTGCAGCTTTATTTTTCTTGGAGATTAGAGTCAAAGTTATTCACTGAATATGAGGTGAGAAAGCATAGGGAAGATAAGAGGATAAGAGAAAGGGTAGCAGTATTACAGCTCTGTGGAGAATAGGAAGAAATTGGCAGAGGAAACAGCAAGATTTTGAGACAGCACTGAGGGACCCAGGTGAAGATAGAAAACATCTGTGTGGTGAAAAGTGGCTACATGCACACAGATGCTCTATTTAACATGACCCTGCTTCTGACAGTCAATTGACACAAAGTGAATGAAACTCTCCTACTTCCTATCTAAAAGAAACACCTTTATTTGAATATATTTTATCCTTTATTTGAAATTTGCACTTCATTTATGTTCGGAAGCTCAAAAACCCACACATTCAAAGACTGTTCTCATGAATAGTCTTAATAGCACCCTGCCAGAAGATGGAACATGTGTATTCCAAAGGGCAATGAAATAGAGAAAAATGTCGGATGAAGGGAATGTAGGGGGAAGTTCTCAAGGAAATAAGAATAAATTTGGTGATCTCACAACTTCATCATGATCCTCAGAATGGGGGTCATATCTCAACAGGTCAATACATGGTACCAGGGCTCTGAAGCTGCTTCTGTGCTCCTCTGGCCACAGGAAACTAACCTAGGTCAAAGGCTACACCTGAAATATTATATACCTACAGATCAGCCATCTTGACTAAGCCATGCTACCATTGTCACTGTTCAGTGGGCAAGTAAGACAACATTTCAAGGAACTTCAAAACTCAACAGCAGACTTTTAATTTAAAGTTAAAAATTAATTCTAATTTTAATCTTAAATTAAAAGTCTGCCTGTTGAGTTTTGAAGTTCCTTGAAATGTTGTCTTACTTGCCACTGAACCAGTGACAATGGTTAGCATGCTTAGTCACTAGATGGCTGACTTACTTTTAAGAGAGTACTTTTAATATTTCATTGTAGCCTTTGGACACACTATTTTATGTTTCCTGTGGCAGAGGAGCACAGAAGCAGCTTCAGAGCCCTGGTAACATGTATTGACTGTTGAGCCCTCGATCATGATGAAGTTGTGAGATCACCAAATTTATTCTTATTTCCTTGAGAACTTCCCCTACATTCCTTCATCCTTATTCTCCATTTCATTGTCCTTTGGCACACACGTTTTTAAATATTTTATTAGTACATTATTGTTACACATAGTAGTGGAGTTCATTTTGACATGTTATACATGCATGGAATATAAATTGCTCCAATTCAATCCCCAGTACTTCCACTTTTCTTCCTTTCCCACCTCCTCCAGTTCCTCTTCCTCTATTCTATTGGTTTTCCTTCTATTAATTATTTTAAAATTCTTTTTAGGTATATAGACCAACAGGATATACCCTGACATTATCACAAATGTATGGAACACAACCCACTCCATTTCAGTCCCCAGAACTTGGCTCTACCCCCACTCCCTTTCCTCTACTCTACCAATCCTACTTCACATAGCATGATAGTCTCCAGTTCCATCAATTTATTGACAAATGACACAATGTCATTCTTCTTCATGGCTGGGTTGTGTATGACTCCACTGTGTATATATACCACATTTTCTTGATCCATTCGTCTGTTCCATAAATTCCATTTATGGTTTACTTTTTTAAAAAATATATTGTCCTGTGGATACACCTGATGTCAGGACCCACCATGCCACATATAAGTATGCACATAAAAAAGTCAGATTTATTCCATATCCACAATTATTCCTTTTTCCTGTCCCTCATTCATTGTCCTCAATCCCCTTTATTTTGTCTACTGATTTTTCTGTATTTTGATGAAATTCCTTCTTTCTCTTTGCTTTTCTCTCTTTCTTCTCTTTTTAAAATTCACTTTTTAATTTTGTATTATTAATATCTAGAACATACAAAGAACTCAAAAAACTTAACACCAAAAAAAAAACCCCACAAATAACCCAATTAATAAATGGGCAAAAGAACTAAACAGATACTTCTGAAAAGAAGAAATGCAAATGACCAACAAATGTAGAAAAATGTTTACTATCTCTAGGAACGTCCTTCAATAGATGAATAAGAAAACTGTGATATATATATATATTGATATATATATATATATATATACACACACACACACACACACACACACACATATATACAATGGAATATTACTCAGCATTAAGAGAGAATAAAATTATGGCATTTTCAGGTAAATGGATGAAGCTAGAGAATATCATGCTAAGTGAAGTAAGTCAATCCCAAAAAACAAAGGCTAAATGTTTTCTCTGATAAGTGGATGCTGATCCATAATGGGGGTGGGGGGAGCATGGGAGGATTAGTGAACTCTAGATAGAGCAAAGGAGGGAGAAGAATAAGGAAGAAGAAGGGAGAAGAAAAATGGTGGAATGAGATGGACATCATTACCTTAGGTACATATATGAAGACATGAATGGTGTGACTCTACTTTGTATACAACCAGAAAAATGAAAAATTGTGCTCCATTTGTGCACTATGAACTGAAATGCATTCTGATGTCCTGTAGAACAAATTAATTAATTAATTACTACATTGAAGTTTCTTCTAATTAGTAAAAATGGCAGTTATCAAGGATAAAAATAATAATAAATGTTGGTGAGCATGTGGGAGAAGAGGTCCACTCATACATTGTTTGTGGGACTGCAAATTGATGTAATCATTCTAGAAAGCAGTGTGGAGATCCTAAAAAATAAATAAATAAATAAATAAGTAAAAATTAAAGAAAAAAAAAAAACAAAACTAGGAATAGAACCACCTTATGACCCAGCTATTCAACTCCTAGGTATACACCACAAAGATTTGAAATCAGCATCCTAGTGTGAAACAGCAACATAAATGTTTACAGCAGCATAATTCACAATATCCAAGCTATGGAACTAGACCAAATGCCCTTCAACAGATGAACAGATCAAGAAAATGTGGTTTATATACACAGTGGAGCCATACACAACTCAACCATAAAGAAAAATGACATGTGGCATTGCCAATAAATGGTTAGAACTGGAGACTATTATGCTATGTGAAATAATCCAGTACCAAAAAGTCAACAGTTGAATGCTTTCTCTGATATATGGAAGCACACATTTTAATATGTTAAACTGCAAACATTTAACAGTTCCTATATTCTGGATACTGTATTATAATACTTAACATATTAAGTCATTGAGTTTTCATAAGAATCCTGTGAGGTTGGTACTACTAATTTAATATGGGTTTTTATAGATGATAAAATTGGGAAGTTAAAAATTGCTCATTCTCTTGTAGTAAGCACTGAGTTTCATACCCAAGGATTCAAAACTCCAGAATCCATGCCCTAAATCACTGTGCTATGGCTTAAAAATTTTTGATACAGATTTTTTGGGGGTTAGATTTTGAAAAGTTATTAATTTAAAATTGCTGTTATTTTTCTTACTGGGCATTGAACCCAAGTGTAGTTAATCACTGAACCACATTCCCAGCCATTTTATTTTGAGACCGGATCTTGCTAAGTT
The DNA here is from genome assembly GCF_052094955.1 of Ictidomys tridecemlineatus. Classification (NCBI taxonomy): domain Eukaryota; kingdom Metazoa; phylum Chordata; class Mammalia; order Rodentia; family Sciuridae; genus Ictidomys; species Ictidomys tridecemlineatus. Next base: position 84,827,093 of record NC_135493.1, read on the forward strand.
GCTTAGGGACTCACAAAGTGGCTGAACCTGGCTTTGAACTTGCAATCTCCTGTCTCAGCCTCCCATGCTACTGGGATTATAGATGTCGTCACTGCTTGTTCTAGTTAAAATTACTTTAAAGCATGAGTAAAATGGGATGAAAATAATTAATTTTCAAGGTTGAAATTTTCCTATTTGCCAAGGCTGGCCTTAAAATCCTACAATCAAGCAATCCTCCTGCCTCAGCCTCTCAAATAGCTGAGCTTGCATATATATTCCACTATGCCTGCCTGTAATGTTTTTAATCTGATCAATAATGTTGAGAAGATGGCGTCTTTAAGACATAATTTCTCATACAAGTACTTTGAATAATAATATTCATCACATTCCACCTTGCTAATCCCCTGCCCCCTCCCTTCCCTTCCAACCCCTGTGCCCTACCTAGAGTTCTTCTACTCCACCCATGCTCCCCCTCCCTACCCCACTATGAATCAGCCTTCTTATATCAACGAAAACATTCCACATTTGGTTTTTGGGGATTGCCCAACTGCCCTACTCTAACTCCATCAGTTTAACTGCAAATGCCATGATTTTATTCTTTTTTATTGCTGAAACATGAATTGGTGTGAATATACTTTGTAAACAACCAGAGATATGAAAAAAGTGTGCTCTCTATATATAATAAGAATTGTAATGCATTCCGCTGTCGTATATAAATAAAAAAATTAATTAAAAAAGACATAATTTCTCAAGGTCACAAAGCTCAAATATAGCAGGATGAGGATTTAAGCTGAGTTTGGAATGGCAGAAACTATTTTCTTCCATGATTATTTTTTCCCACTTCATGCCATATACAAGGCATTAGACATTATTATGATTTATTCACTTACATGTGAATCTGCCTCCCTTCCCTAATACTTTCCCTCCTCCTTGGATCCTTGTTTTGGTGAATGACACTGCCATGGTTCTCAGGAACTGAAGCAAGACACTTCCCTATACCAATACTCTATTGCCATCTCTTCCCATTTAACGTTAAAATGAAATTCCACTGTGAATCCTTCGGCTCCATGAAGAACTTGTCTGATTCACTCACTAAACTAACTGTGGCAGAGAAGGCAGCATGGCTTTTTTTTTTAATAGGGAGGAGCCAGAAGACAGACAGAGGATGAAGACATTGGAAGATGTAACTAATGGAATAAGAGCCTGAGACTGTAAAAGGACTTGGGAGTACTTGTCTGAACTGTACTAGGCATACATTTCTACCGGGTATCCTGTCACAGTCATGGTAGTTATTTGTTTTCAGGTTTTTTCCCTATTAGATTATGAGTTTCTTGAGAGAAAGACCATGTTTCATCCATTTAAATCTCAAATTCCTAGTGTAGTGTCAGGCATCATTTATTATAATTTCCAAATGGGTTAAGATTGCATAAACTCATTGGTATAATAAAACATTTAATACTGTATTGTATAGCAGGAATTGGGCTTGAATATTCTTTGCTTTTATAAAACTTGCCTTTTGTATTCTTAGTGTGCCAGAAAGTTTCCAGAGAGTATCCCTGCAAAAGCTCAAGTGTGAGAAATTGCAAGAAAGCACAGAGGTGAAATGATTGGGTTATGAGAGCTGTAACCTAACTAGTGCATTAATTCTCTGATAGGTATTAACTGAGTGGTGACTATAAGCAGGTAGGATGTGCCTGGAGGAGGTGGGTCCCTGGCGGCATACTTCTTTAGGGTTTATGTTTTGTGAGCTGAGTTTTATCTCTATCTGCTTCTTGGTGCCTTGTCCCCAGCTGCTTTTCTCTGCACACACTTCTGCCATGATGTCCTGCCTCACCTCAGGCCCCAAGATATGGAGCCATCTGACTACTGAAAGACCTCTGAAACTGTGAGCCCCCAAATAAACTCTTCCTCCTTTAATTGTTCTTGTTACATATTTTGGTTGCAGCAATGAAAAAGCTAACTAAAACACATATATGGCCCTTTATTTTTCACAAAAATATTTATATGTATATTATTATGAAACCCAATCCTCACATGATCTCTGAGAAGTGGTTGCTATTCTCAACATTTTACAGAATGGGAAACCAAGAATCAGGTTGAACAACTTTTTGACAAAGATCTTATACAATTGAAAATGCACCATTCAATCACACACATACACTCACACACACATACACACTTATAAGATTTTTTTGGTTATTGCAGTGTTTCTCATGATGGACAGTACTAGAGGTAAAAATGAAAAAACAAAGATTTTAGTCTTAAATTTTGGGGAATTTTAATGTGTGTGTGTTTTCATCCTGAGATTAAAAACACTACCTCTGGGCCATTAAGTCCAAATGACCAAAAATGTAGAGGGAATCCATCCAGGAGTCCCATGAGAGGCATGTTTCTTCCTTGTGGAGGGGGTACTGGGGATTGAACTTAGGGGCACACGACCACTGAGCCACATCCCCAGCCATATTTTGTATTTTATTCAGAGACAGGGTTTAACTGAGTTGCTTAGGGCCTCACTTTTTCTGAGGCTGGCTTTGAACTTGTGATTCTCTTGCCTCAGCCTCCCAAGCTGCTGAGATCACAAGCATGCACCACTGTGCCTGGCAAAGCATGCCTTTAATTGGCCCTTTTAATTAAAACCTTTTTGCACCTGCTAGAAAATGGCAATGGTTTAACATTGCTTTTGAGCAGAATTTTAAAAACATTCCAATTTTACATTGTTGAATAATCAATTGGATTGTGTTTTATGGTTAGAAATTCTGGTATGCTTATATAGAGCCATATTAAAAAATAAAAAGAATAAATGATCCATATTTAATGTTATTTTATTGAATTTTGAGAAAGCATTAGTTAAGAGTAATTTTAAGTTTGGGTGACATTGGACAAAAAATATTTTATACCAAAGGTTGAAATGACAATTTAGCATTTGTTAGTCTAAAGAAAAAAATAATAATTCAATAGTTGTCATTTTGTGCTCAGAATTCTGTACAGTTTCGGGGCTTAGTTGTTAGAACTGTGTAGGTGTATTTAAACAAACAAACAAAATATAGATTCTTTTTTTGACTTACCTGTAGATTATAATATGTAGGTTTAAAACATTTTTGAGGCAAGCAGAGCCACATAAAATTAGAGAGGTGGCAGTCAAATAAAAAAATAAGATTTGGGAGTCCAAGTAGATAAAAATTGACATGTAGGTTGATGATTCAATGAAATTGTGAGGAGTGCTATGATGAAGATAAGCCTAGAGGTTTATGGGAAACAGGAGGATTCCTTAACCTACGTGTCCATGAAAGAATTTTCAGAGGAGATAATGCTTATGAATGGAGAATTGTTAGGAGTCTCAACATGAGATTAGAAAATTGGCTATCAGGAGTAACTTGTCCAACATAATATGGATAGTAAATGATTGAGCGGGGTTTCATTTTTACCTAGAAATAGCCAGAGATGTAAACCCAATGATGCACTGAATTGTCAAGTATAGCTGAGTGCTCTTATACTCAAAAGGACATAGTTCCCTCATTCCCTGCTTTTTCTTTTTCATTTGGACATTTGTTTTTTTTTCTATTTTACTGACTACTTTTGTATTTTGTTTTTTCTTGCATTCTTATTACTTTCACAGATGTCTTAAGTTTGCACCTGTAGCAGTCTTTTGTGCTTTTCAACATATGCATTTGTCTCCCATGCCTGACCATAAGTGCACCTAGGACACTGCCTGACTCATGCTAAGCATCACTGGATTTTTAATTTTATTGTAAAAACTCTATTTTATTTTCATACTGGGGATTGAAGCCAGGGACACGTAACCACTGAGCCACATCCCCAGCCCTTTTAATTTTGAGATAGGGTGTTGTTAAGTTGCTTGGGGCCTCCCTAAGTTGCTTTGAACTTGGAATCCAATACTCCTGCTCAGCCTCTGGAGTCGCTAGGATTATAGGCATGCACCACCACATCCAGCTAAAAATTCTTTATTTTGAAATAATTTAGTATTCACAAGAGGTTGCAAAAAATAGTTCAGTGATGGAACTTCTGGAATGACAGTGTGAAGAGCTCGGCAAATCCTTTCCTCTAGAGAAAAATCTATTAAACAAAGTTCCAAAAAAAAAAGAGTCTTTGGAGATTGACCAAAAGGGCTTATAATGATTGAGAAAACTGTATTCAATGAAATCTACTAAAAGGAAAGCACTCACCTATATTTGACAATTTGGTGGATCACTGGGTTTACATCCTTGGCTATTTCCATGTAAAAATGAGAACCAACTCAACCTTTTAGTATCCATATTATCTTGGATAAGTTACTTCTGATAGTCAATTTTCTAATCTCATGTTGAGGCTCATAACAATACTCCATTCATAAGCATTATCTCCCTTGAAAATTCTTTCATGGACATCTAGGTTAAGGAGTCCTCCTCTGTTTTCCAAAGTCCTTTAAATTTATCTTTATCATAGCACTCCTCACCATTTCATTTAATCATCAACCTACATGTAGGAATAGCATAAAACTGGTTTTGAACCAAGGGATGCACCTACTCCTTCCTCTATCTTCATATTGCTGATTAATTATTCCAGCAGATTCAGCAACTGTGTGGTAACAGCTGAATGGCAGGTCCCATCTCCTTTGCAACATGAGTGTTACAGAAAAGCTCTTCTATTTGGCTCAACAGTCAAGTGAAAGTTCCCATTTCCCCTAGGCACCTGTGTTGGGGAGACATGATTACAAATAAAATCTCCTGCCAATACAGAAAATCTTGCTACAAAAGTAGAAGAGAAAAAAATGTTAAGAATGTGATGTGTATCAAAGGTAATCTGATAAACAGATTGTAGACACAGAAAGAAATCTCACCTCTTTATATACCCCAGGCAGACACAACCCATTTCATATGTGTTCTCAAGATAAACAATGAATCCTCAAGTAACAGCATATAGTACCATTTGTTAGACACAGTTCAGCTTATATTCACCTAGTAATGGGTAGTGGCCATTTGTCTTTGCTGATTGTCTTTTTCAGAATAATCATAAAATCTGCCATATTTCTATGACAGGTAATTATGATTTAGAATCAGACACTTAAATTAAACTCCCAAGGAAATAGGGGCCCTGTCTCCCTTGATGTTGACCTTTCAATAGGAAGACACTCAAGTCCTTGAGAAGGGCATTCCTAGGTTGCAAAGCTGGCAAAAGGCTTATTTTTCTTTGCCAAAAGTCAAAGTTACAGCATAATTAGTTATAGATCAGATGGGATTTTCTTTGTGATTTATGAATCAAGGAAGCCTCCATTCTATAAAATAGAATGAGTGCTCCCATTGGGCCACGGCAGAATTGGGGCTTGTAACCTGGGAATAAGGGAACAGAATAATAGAAAAAGCTAATTAACATTGGGTTACTTCTGGAATCAAGATCTGCTTTACCAATAAACTACATTCCCATCCCTTTTTAAAATTCTGTGACAGGGTTTTGTTAATTTGGTGAGTCTGGCCTCAAACTTATGGTCTTCCTGCCTCAGCCTCCCAAATTGTTGGTATTACAGGCATGTGCCACCATGTCCAGCTTTCAGTTACTTTTTTAAAGGATTAAAACAGAGAGGACTTCCTTTTTATCTGATTTATATGGACAGGAGTCTCCTGTTTTCACAGAAACCTGGTCTGTTTTAGGGTTTATCTGCTTCTGTAGAGTTTGAATTTCATTATGTGGCATTTAAAATTTTGGTATAGTCTTATCTGTTGTTAGTGCATGAGTTTAGTCCAGAAGAATAGTATCCTGTAATTTTTAAATTATAATTATCAGCACATACTAATTGCACAAATTAATGTATTTCACTGCAACATTTACATATATTGTGCCTTGATTATGTCCAACTTCTCTTCTGCCTTCTATTTCCCTCCCCTTTCTCCCCCTTTTACAATATCCTTCCCTTTCCCCTTCCCTTAAGTCCTTGAAGTATATTTTCTACTTTCAGGACTTTCTTAAAGTTTCCACATATGAGAAAACACTTGCATTTTTTTGTGTTTGGCTTATTTCATATAACATAGTGTTCTCAAGTTCTATCCATTTTATGCAAATTAGAGGATTTCCCTCTTCTTTATAGGTGAATAATACTTCTTCATGTGTGTATATATATAATTTCTTTTTTTCATTTTTTAAAATTTTACTGGTTCTTTTTAGTTATACATAAGATTAGGATTCATTTTCACATAATTATAAAAGGATGGAATATAATTTGACCTAATTAAGTCTCTAGTACTTCCCCTTTCCATTCCCTCCCCCCTCCTCCTGTTCCCTTCTTTCTACTGATATATATGCTATTTATAGTTGTTTTTTTTTTTTTTGGTTAGTGTGTTGTGGATATATATGATGGTGATGGTGATATTCATTGTAGTATACTAATATATGTACATAGAAAAGTTAGATCAGTTCCTTCCACTGTTCTTCCCTTTTCCCACCCATCCTCTCTTCGCCTCCATTCCCTTCATCTAGTCAACAAGTCGTTGTTCTATTTTGATGGAATCCACTCCCCATTTTCCTTTCCCTCTCCACTTCCTCTCTCTTTCTTTATCCCCTATTTTGGAGTAGCTAGTGTATATCACAGAAGATATTGACCTTTGATTTTCCAGGTCTGGCTTATTTTACTTAGCATGATAGTCTCCAGTTCCATCCATTTACCAACAAATGCTATAATTTCATTCTACTTTAAAGCTGAGTAATGCTCCATTGTCTATATATACCACATTTTCTTTATCCATTCATTTTTTGAAGGGTTGGTAGATCCCATAGCTTGAGTATTATGAATTGTACTGCTATAAACACTGATGTGACTGCATCCATATATTATGCAGACTTTAAATATTTTGGGAAAACACAAAGGAGTGGGAAAGCTGGGTCATATGGTAGTTCTATTCCTAGTTTTTTTGAAGAATCTCTTTTCCAGAGTATTTGTACTAGTTTGCAGGTCCATCAACAATGTATGAGTGTACTTTTTTCCCCACATCCTTGCCAACACTTGTTGTTTGTATTCTTGATAATTGCCATTCTGACTGGAGTGAGAAGAAATCTCAATGTATTTTTTAAAAAAATTGTAGTTATAAATGGACAGCATGCCTTTTTGTTTATTTTTATGTGGTGCTGAGGATCGAACCCAGTGCCTCACACATTCCAGGTAAGCATTCTACTACTGATCTACAGCTGCAGCCCCTCAATGTACTTTTGATTTGCATTTCCCTAATTACAAGAGATATTGAACATTTTTTCATATATCTGTTGACTATTTGACCACTTGTTCTTTTGAGAAGTCTCTGTTTAGTTCTTTTGCTCACTTATTAATTGGGTTATTTGTGGGTGGTTTTTGTTGGTATTAAGATTTTTGAGTTCTTTAGATATGCTGGATATTAATGCCCTATCTGAGGAGCATGTGACAAAGATCTTCTCCCATTATGTAGGCTCTCAGTTTATGCTCTTGTTTCCTTTGTTGTGCAGAAGCATTTAATTTGATACCATTTTATTTATTGATTTTTGGTTTCACTTCTTGTGCTTTAGGAATTCTGTCAAGGAAATCAGTTCCTGTGCTTATGTGATGGAGTGTTGAGCTCACCTTTTCTTCTAGCAGTTGTAGCATTTCTGGTCTAATTCCTAGGTCTTTGGTCCACTTTGATTTGTCTTTTGGTACAAGGTGAGAGATACAGGTCAAGTTTCATTTTTCTACATATGGATTTCTAGTTTTCCCAGCACCATTTGTTAAAAAGGATATCTTTCTCTAATATATGTTTTCAGCACCTTTGTCTAATAACAGATAACTATTTATATATGTTTGTCTTTATGTCTTCTATTCTTCTATTCACATCTGTTTTGGTGCCAGTACCATGCTGCTTTTGTTACAATAGCTCTGTATTATAATTCGAGGTCCAATACTGTGATGCCTCCGACTTCACTCTTTTTGCTCAGGATTGCTTTGGCTATCCTGGTCTCTTAATTTTCCAAATAAAGTTTAGAACTGTTTTTCTAGTTCTATGAAGAATGTCATTGGCATTTTGATGGGGATAGCATTAAATCTATATATTACTTTTGATAGTATGGCCATTTTGATAATATTAATTCTGCCTATCTCAGAACATAAAGAGCTGTTTCCATCTTATAAGGTTTTCTTCAGTTTCTTCTGTGTTCTATAGTATTCATTGTAGGGGTCCCTCACATCCTTCATTAGATGAATATCCATGTTTTTTTGAGGTTACTGTGAATTGGATAGTCTTCCTAATTTCTTTTTCATCAGACTCATTATTGGAGTATAGAAAAGCTATTGATTTATGTATGTTGATCTTCTGTCCTACTACTTTGCTGAATTTGTTTCTCAGCCCTAGAAGTCTTCTGGTGAAGTTTTGGGTCTTCTAAATATAGGATCACATAGTTACCAAACAGATTATTTGAGCTCTTCTTGTGCTATATGTATCCTTTTAATTTCCCTCTCTCATGCTGGCTAGAGTTTCAAGAACTATGCTGAATAGGGAGTGATGAGAATGGGTATACCTGATTGTTCCTGTTTTTAAATGAAACACTTTGTTTTTATGCAAGCAGTATGATGTTGGTCTTGGGTTTGTCATATATAGCCTTTATAAGGTTGAAGTAAGTTCCTTCTATCCATAGTTTCTCTAATTTTTTAAAAAAATGAATGGGTGTTACAAATTCATTATTATCAAATTCTTTTTCTGTATCTATTGAGATAATCATGTGATTTGTGTCCTTAACTCTATTTATGTGGCATTACACTTATTGATTTGCATATGTTGAACCTGGGAAAAGAGCTACTTAATCATGATGTACTATATTTTAATGTGTTTTTGATATGGTTTGCCAATATTTTTTTCATGAGTTTTAAGATATTGGCCTAAATACTTTTCTTGATATGTCTTTGTCTGGTTTTGGTATCAGGGTGATATTGGCTGCATAGAATGAATTTGACAGTCTTTCCTTCCTTTCTATTTCATAGAATATTTTGATGAGGATTGGTATTAGTTCTTATTTAAAGGTTTGGTAGAACTTGGCTAAGAATCTGTCCAGGTCAGGGCTTTTCTTTGTTGGAATACTTTTGATAGCTCTTTCAATTTCATTACTTGATATAGATCTGGTTAAGCTTTCTATATCCTCCAGGTTCAATCTGAGTAAGTCATATGTCTCTATGAATTTGCCAATATCTTCAAGATTTTATAGCTTATTGGAGTATAAATTTTTAAAATACTCTGTTGATCCTCTAAATTTCAGCAGTGTTTGTGGTGACATTTCCTTTTTCATCCCTAATTTGTTTATTTAAATTTTCTCTCTATTTGATTTAGTTTGGCTAAAGGTTTGTCAATCCTGTTTATCCTTTAAAAAACAACTCTTTGTTTCTGATCCTTTGTATTTTTTTAATTCTTAATTTCAGCTCTAATTTTAATTGCTTCCTCTTTTCTACTGATTTGGGTATTGTTTGTTCTTCTTTTTTACAGCCTTGAGGTATAATATTAGATTATAGCACGTAGCTAAGTTGTAGAGGCTGGCTTTGAACTTGAAATCCTCCTGTCTCAGCCTCCCAAGCCACTGGGATTACAGGTATGTGCCACTGCACCTGACCCAATCTATATCGTTTGATTGAAGAGATTAGATCATTTACATTCAATGTTATTATAGAGATGATTTTTATTTCTTTCCATTTTGTTTGTTTCCAATGTTTAATTCAGATTTGGTTTTCCTTTAACTATTATTGTGCAATTCATCCCTATGATGGTTTTCTTTTTATTTTCATTACTTCATGAAATATTTCATTGAGTATGCTTTATACTGAAAACTTTGAGGTTATTAATTCTTGAGCTTCTATTTATCATGGAAGATTTGTATTTTGTTTTCAATTTGGAAGGATAATTTTTCCAGGTATAGTAATCTAGTTTGACATCTATTTTCTTACAGAGCTTGGTATATATTATTCCAAGCCCTCTTGGCTTTTAGAGTCTGGATTGAGAAATCAGTTGAAATTTGAATTGGTTTACACTAAATATGACCAGCCATTTTTCACTTGCAGCTTTTAGAATTCTAAATTTATTTTGTATACTAGGAATTTTCATTATACTGTGTCTTAGGGCTTATTTATTGTAATTCTGTATATTTGGAGTGTTGAATGCATCTTATATTTGAATTTCCATCTTATTCCTAAGATTTGAAATATTTTCTAAAATTATTTCATTGAAAATATTGTGCATCCCCATCCCTTTAGTTTGTATTTCAGAGCCTTTATCTACCCCAATGATTCTTAAATTTGGTCTCGATTTTATCCCGGATTTCTTGAATGTTCTGAACATGGGCTCTTAACATATTTTTGTTATAGTCTACTTTATTGTCAATATTATATACTTTGTCTTCAAGGCATGAAAAATCTATCTCTAACATGTCCTATTCTATTGGTCATGCTTTTCACTGAATTTTTAATTTGATTTATTGAGTTTTTCATTTCTAGCCTTTCTCTTGGGTTCTTTTTCAGAATCTATCTCTATTGGAATGATCTTTCACTTCCTATATTTTCTCTCTAATTCCACTCCTTATATTGTCTTTTACCCCATAGATAAGTTTAATTATGAACTTTCTGAATTCTGACAATTCCTCCACTGTGGTGTTGATGGAATCAGTTGTTGAAGCATTATGTGCTGTTTGGGATGACTTGTTCCCTGCCTTTTCATATTGTTTGGATGTGTAATTATCTATTGGGATGGTTATTGCTTTTTTTAAAGCAAGGAACTACTTCATGAGATTCTTTCTCTTCAGAGCCCTGGGTTGGGTGATTATTCAGGTATTGATACTTTAACTCAATGTGGGGCCTCTGCTGATCCCAGTATCAGCACCACTTTGAGAGGACTCACTGAACCCTATTAACTACAAACACTTCAGAGCCAAGTCACATAAAATCAACCTTATGAAAAGCAAAAGTTATTAATATTATTTTCCATAATTCTTTTAATCCAGGTATAAAGTTGTAGTCAAGTTCTCTCAGATCAGTTATTCTTTTGCTTCCTCCTTTCTATGTTGTGGGAAATTAGGAATTGCTACCTAGCTCCATTCTGCCGTTTTCAGGACTCTTCCCATATTTTCTTTATTCATTAATCTGTTGACAAGGCATGTGGTCTGACTCCATATCTTAGCTCTTATGTAAAATTCTACAATAAACATGGGTATGCAAGTGTTTTTTTTTTGTATGATGACTTTAAACCACTTACATATATCTCAAAGGAGCATTGAAATAATTCACAATTTAATGTGGGCTAAAGTATATGCTCTAAGAAATTAGAGTCTTCTTACCTTTAGGGGCCATGAAAATTTTTATTTTTTTTCCTTTTTTGGATTTGTATTTACCTTTATATCTCTGTAGAAAATCTATGCTTGGCAAATGGAGAAAAGCAGGTAGCAACACCAAAACACCCACTCATCTCCAGCTCTCACTCCATAATGCAAAGTTTCTGACAAGGGAGCAGGGGTCAAACCAAGAAGTATTACACCTTCCTGGCCTTGTCTAAGAGAGTTGACAATATTTGGATAAGAGAATGGGAGAATTTAAGGCCTAGGTCACTTTTTAAAACAATAAATAATCAATTAATAATCAGAGTAGGTCAGCCTGAAATCTAAAATGAAGTTCAGTGAAAGATAATTGAAGAAGGCCATGTGAAAACCCTATAGGACAGAGCACCTGTTCAAGTTAGCACTTTTTCAGGAATAAATAGTGTGAGAACTTCTGAGCTAAGAACTACCAACCCCTGGCTGGCTTAATTTATAAACTTTGAAGGCCATCTCTAAATCACACACTTATGTAACACAAAGGCAGAAATCCTTGGTGGCTCAGGAATCTTAAGCATAATCTCTGACCAATCAGTGACTGATCATAAGCTACTCTGACCCAAGGACAACCAGGGTTAGCAAAGGTTAAATATGAAAACAAAAAAGAGTTCTGGTGTCAGGATGGTGCTTTCTAGGGGGCGGGGAGTTAGGTTGGCTGTGCCGTGAGGCCTGGGATGCCTTGGCAGGCAGCTGTGGATGGGTTCCCCACTAGCCCCAGTCTTGGTGCTATGCTCGGACTGTGGCTGTGTTACTGTGTTCTGATGCCGTCTTGAACGAATCTGGCTACTGGAACCCCCAGGAATAAAGTAAAATACTCAAGGCTTTCCCACACAGATGATAGCTACGTTGGTGTTCAGTTTAAGAAAAGCCCTCCTAAGATCCCTTATAAAGCCATTTGCCACTGTGCTGTTTTTGATTGGCACCTTTCTCATTATCACAGGCTCCCTTCTGCTGTCAGGCTACATCAGCAAAGAGAGGGGGCAGGGAAAACGGCTGTTCCTGTCCTGATCCTTGGCATTCTGGTGTTCCTGTCAGGATTTTACCATCTGTGCATTGCCCACTATGCATCTAAAGGCTACCAGGGTTAGTCCTATGATGACATTCCAGACTTTGATGACTAACATTCACTTTGATAAGTCACAGTGGGACTGAACCCAGCTTTAAGATGTTCACATTGAACAGAAACCATTGACTAAGGGTTGAGGAATTATGCAGTTTGCAGATGTTGACAGAATAATGGCCAGAGTTCATGGGTCCCTCTCAAAAATGTTCACTAAGGTTAATTATCTAATCAGGAAACACTCTGTTTTTCATCTGGCCCTGGCAAAACTCAACAAGTTTTTCCACATGAATATGTATCATGGAAGAATAACAATGCTAACTATCTGGAAAAGCAGGAGGTTATTCTATAGTGGAAAGTGTTACCCTTCCCTCCTTCTTTAGATGAGCATTTCTTTTAAATAGCCTTCTTTGTCAATTTGTTATTACAGCAAATGAAAGAGAGTAGTATGTCTAATTTCTTAGTTACTGAGTAATATATTTTTAAAATATCAAAAGATCTTATTCCCTACACTTATCTCTACCTTCACATTCTGGTGGAAGACCTCCATAAAATCACATATTAGTGTGGATCCATCTGTAATATTTTTTACTTTGTTTCTTAGTGACAAGGGATCAGGAACTTTTTAAGCCACGGAGTATGTTTTTAAAGCATAAGCACTGTCTCTGATACCCAGTCCTGGGCCAGCTCTGATCTTGTTTCCCAATAGGTTGGCTTGCATATAATTTGGATCATTCTAGCCTTTGTGGATGAAGATGTTCTATATATCATGGCTTTAAGGAATTTTGGCTATTCCCTAATGAAAAATGAAGATAAGTGGTTGCTATTTAGAGTGTGTAACCCTATTGCTAGCACCTGGTACTATAGTGTTCTCTGCTGAAGATCTCAAGACTTGGCTTGTATCCCTGGAAGACCACATCCTTAGGTTGATTCTGTTTCTTCACTTGAAAAAAAATGACTTATATTCAAAATAAATTAAAATGTCAGAATCCAAAAAAAAAGAGAGAAACAAAAACATACAACAATAACAAAACAGATTCCTTTCTTTTGGCCTTGTTGCGCCCCTAATAGCAAGATGGGTCACTAAGAGCTCTACTGGAGCCACTAGCAAAATTTGACTAGGGTTCTTGCTCTTGCAGCATCTGCTCAAACCAGAATGGTTTCATTCAGAAGTATGGCCTCAGCATGTGCCACCACTGTTTCTGTCAGTACACAAAGGATATAGGATTCATTGAGTCAGATTAAATGATCTTCCTTGAGTGAACTTTTCAAGACATCCATGCAATGCAAGAAACCTCTTTAGCTAATTAGTGTGTAAAAGTCATTCAAAAAACCAAGTAAAACAATCTGAGGAAAGGATATCAGCACTTCAATATTCAAAAGAAATGGACTTTTCAGAATTAGTCTAGCCAAGTCACTATAAAAATAAACCACAATAACCCTCCCCAGAAAACGAACAGTACCAAGAGATGTTGCAATATATTAACTAAAATGTCCAATTTTTAAATAAGGAAATTTTTAACAGACAGTGAAACAGGAAAGTGTGACTCATACACAGGAAAGAACAGGTACTAGAAGTTATCTTTGAGAGGGGCAAAGGTTGTAAAATATCTATTATGAGTATGTTCATAGAACTAAAGGAAGCTATGTTTAAAGAATTATAGGAAGGTAAGATAACAATGACTCATCATGGAAAATACAATTCAAAAAATAGAAATTTTTCAAAAAACAACCAAAAAATCTGGATCCAAAATATAATTTAATAAAAAAAATCACAGGAGGTGCTCAACAGTAGATGTGAGGTGGCAGAAAAAGAATCAGTAAACTTAAATAGCTCACCAAATATGTGTAAGTCCTAAAACTTGTAACCTATGAATTCAGAGGCTGAGGTGATGGCTTTGAAGAAGGGAGAAGGGCTCATGGGACAAAGAATTCAGGTAACCTCTAGAAGCTAGAAAAGGCAAGGAAAGAAGTTTTCCTTTATTTTTCTTCTTTATAGACTCCAAAGGGAGTATTAGCCTGGATGACATCTTGATTTTCGCATAAGATGGGTGACCTTCTGACTTCCAGAAATGTAACACACATACACACACACACACACACACACACACACACAATATATATATATATATATATATATATGACATATGACAATTTTTTTTAAAAAATTACTTTGTCTGTGAGAGGGGCAAAGGTTGCTTTGTCTGTGAGACAAAGCAATGAAAAAGAAAACTGCCCCAAAATGTTGGGAGAATAATTAAAGGATTTAAAAAGTATATTGGAAAATATCTACTCAATACAAAGACAGAAAAAAATGGAACATAAACAAAAATTATAATGAAGTTAATAGAAACCAAAAGCACAATGACAAGCATAAATCAAGATATATCAATAATAGCATTTGATGTGAGTGAATTAAAGTATTCATTCAAAAAGGCAGTGATTTTGTGGATAGAAAAACAAGATCTAATCCTAACTATACTGTCTGCAAAAGACATATTTAATATTTAAAGACACAAATAGATTGAAAGTAAAACGAAGGAATAAGACATGTTATACAATAGCACCTGTAAGAGAGCTGGAAGTGCTATATTAATATCAGAAAAAAATATATTTCAGGTCAAAAAAGATTGCTAAACGGATATTGTATAATGATAAAATGTCAATGCTTCCAAAAGATATAACAATTATATAGCATATTCATATAAGAACAAAGTCCCAAAACACATGAAGAGAAAAAGGCATAATAGAAAAATTCAATAATTATAGTCAAGAATTAATTTTTTTTTGTACCAGGGATTGAACTCAGGGGCATTTGACCACTGAGCCACATCCTAGCCCTATTTTGTATTTTTTTATTTAGAGTCAGGGTCTCACTGAGTTGCTTAGTACCTCACTGTTGCTGAGGCTGGTTTTGAACTCACGATCCTCCTGCCTCAGCCTCCCCAGCTGCTGGGATTATAGGTATGCGCCACCACACTGGCTGATACCAAATTTTTAATAGTGGATAAAGTATCTAGGCAAAAGATCAACAAAAGTACAGAAAACTTGAATAACAATATAAATCAATTATAGTTAATGAATATCTATAGAATACCTTCCTCTACAGTAGCTGAATACATATTCTTATCAAGTATACATGAAACATTCTCCAGGATAGTCCCATAGGCAAGGCCATAAAATAACCCATAATGATGTTAAAATTAGATATTACACAAACATATCCTCTGACCATAATAGAATGTGATTAGAAACCAACAGCAGAAGTGAATTTTATAAATTAAAAATGTATGGAAATTAAGCAATGCAATTTGAACCAATCAATAGATTTTAGAAGAAATCACAAAGGAAGTCAGCATAGATGAGTGAAAATAATATGTCAAACTTATGAGATGTACTTTAAGCAGTGTTAGAAGGAAATTATTTGCTGCAAAAGGCTACAAAAGTTCTCAGATCAATAATGGGAACTTTCATCTTAATAAACTAGAAAAAGAGAAAAAAAATGAGACAGAAAGAAATAATTGAGATTACAGTGCAAATAAACTAAATAGAAAATATAAAATAATAGAGAAAATTAGAAAACCAAGTTGTTTCTTAACAATGATTATCAAATTGGCAAATTTTTCATTAGATGGAACAAGAAAAAGGAGACAAGACATAAATTAACAAGACTGAAAATGGAACAGATAGTAATTCTAGCAAGTTTATAGAAAGTGAAAGTATCATTAGGAAATTTATGAGCAATTGTAATCAACAAATTGCATAACAGATTATATTAACAAATTCCTACAAAAAGCAAATTGCCAATATGGGTGTAAGAAAATAGAAAGTGAATAAATAAATAAGAGATTGAATTAATAATTCAAAATTTCCCACAACAAAAAAATGCTGAGGTCCAGATGACATTACTGGTAAACCCTAATTAACATTTAAATATTAATTAATGTCAATCCTTCACAAATTATCCCAGAAAGTAAAATAATTAATAATTGAACAATGAGGAAAATATACTTCTTTTGGTGGAACAACTGCATTTCAACAAATGATGTAGGGATAACTGGATGTAATCTGCAATAGAATGGATATTTACCCATACTTCATAGCATTAGGATCATATTTATAAGAATTAAAAGTATAAACTTTTGCTTTTCCAAGATAAACAATATTGATAAACACTTAGCCAAACTAACCAACAAAAAAGGCGATCCAAATCAACAAAATTAGAGATGAAAAAGGAGATACCACCATAGATAATTCTGAAATTCAGAAGTTCATTGGAAACTATTTTGAAAATTTATATTCCAATAAACTGGAAAATCTAGAAGACATTGAGAAATTTCTAGACACATGTGACCTGTCCAAATTGAACTAGGAAGATACAGGAAACCTAAACACACTAATACCAAGCAATGAGATTAAAGCAGCACAAGCCCAAACAAAGAAAAGCTTAGGACCAGATAGATTTCCATGAGAAAACTAACACCAGTCTTCCTCAAATTATTTTATGAAATAGAAAAGAAGGGTACAATGCCAAATTCATTTTATGAAGCCAGTATAGCCTTGATACCAAAACCAGACAAAAAAAAAAAAAGGAAAGAAAATTACAGGCCAATACCCTGGTGAACATAGATGCAAAAATCCTTAGTAAAATATTAGCAAACCACATTCAAAAATTTACAATAAGAAAATAATATACCATGATAAAGTGGGTTTCATCCCAGGGATGGAAGGTTGGTTCAACATGTGCAAAACAATAAATGTAATTAACCACTTCAATATAATTAAAGAATCACATGATCATTCAATAGATGCAGAAAAAGCCTTGAGAAAATCAATCATATATTTATATTAAAAATGCTTGAGAAACTAGGGTTAGAAGAAACTAATCTCAACATTATAAAGGTTATTTGCAATAAAACCAAAGCCGACATCAGACTGAATGGAGAAAAACTGAAAATGTTTCCTCTAAAATGAAGAACAGATAAGGATACTCACTCTCACTACTTCTATTTAGTATAGTTATTGAAATTCTAGTCAGAGAAATGAGGCAACAGAGGGAAATTAAATGGATACAAATAGAGAAAAAAAGTTGAATTATCTCTACTTATTGATGACATGATCCTATATTTAGAAGACCCAAAGAAACTCCACCAGAAGACTTCTAGAGCTGATAAACAAATTCAACAAAACAGCAGGATACAAGATCAGCACTCATAAATCAAAAGCTTTCCAATACTCTAATTATGAATCTGCCAAGCAAGAAAAAAAAATCTAACCAAAAAGATGAAAGACCACTATGATGAAAACTATGGGACACTGAACAAAGAAATCTAAGAAGACCTTAGAAGATGGAAAGACCTCCCATGTTCTTGGATAGACAGAATTATGGCCACACTACCAAAAGCATTATACAGATTCAATGAAATCCCCTTCAGTATACCAATGAATTTCTTCATAAGCCTAGAGAGAGAGAGAGGTTCTAAAATTCATTTGAAAAAATAAAACACCCAGAATAGTCAAAACAATCCTGAGTAAAAAAAGTGATGCTGAAGGAATCACAATACTGGACCTCAAATTACACTACAGAACTATAGTAACAAAAACAGTAGGACACTGGCATCAAAACAGATATTAAGACCAATGGAATTTAAGACACAGAGACAAATTCACATAGATACAATCATCTGATTCTCAAAAAAAAGGTGCCAAAAATATGTTGGAGAAAAAATAGCTTTTTTTAAAATGATGCTGGGAAAACGGGGAATCTATATGTAGAGGAATGAAAACAGATCCCTATCTCTCACCCTGAACAAAAGTCAATTCAAAGGGATTAAAGACCTAGGGATGAGACTAGACACTTTGCAAATGGTTGGAAACAAACAAAAACAAACAAACAAAAAATAGGATTGACACTCCAATGCAATGGCATAGGTCCCAACTTCTTCTCCCTCCCTCCCTCCCTCCCTCCCTCCCTCCCTCCCTCCCTCCCTCCCTTCCTTCCTTCCTTCCTTCCTTCCTTCCTTCCTTCCTTCCTTCCTTCCTTCCTTCCCAGGGGTTGAATCCAGTGATGTTTAAATGCTGAACCACATTCCTAGTCTTTTTTATTTTGAGGCAGAGTCTCTTAAGTTGTTAAGAGACTCACTAACTTGCTGAGGCTGTCCTTGAGTTTGTGATCCTCCTGCCTCAGCCTCCCACGTCACTGAGATTTCAGGTGTGTACCACCACACTAAGTATAACTTCTTAGCAAGACCAAACTTCTTAACAAGAGCCCTAACACTTAAGAACTAAAACCAATGATCAATTAATGGGATGTCATCAAATTATGAAGGTTTTGCAGGGTAAGTTAAACAAAAGAATGAAGAAAGAATCTACAGAACGGGAGAGAATCTTTGCCAGCTACTCCTCTGACAGGGAATTAATACCCAGAATACATAAAGAACTAAAAAGCTTAACACAAAAAAACTAATATTCCAATCAATAGGCAAAAGAATTAAACAGGAATTTCTTTAAAAATGAAATAAAAATGACCAACAAATACATGAAAAAATGTTCAACATTCCTAGCAACCAGGGAAATGCAAATCAAAACTATATTGAGGAGCTGTGGTTGTGGCTTAGTGGCAAAGCACTTGCCTCACTAACGTGAGGCACTGGGTTTGATACTCAGCACCACATAAAAAATAGATAAACAAAATAAAGTTATTAAAAAACTATATTGAGGGCTAGGGTTATGGCTCAATGGTAGAGTGCTTGCCTAGCATGCACTGGGGTTTACTCTCAGCACCACATAAAAATAAATAAATAAAATAAAGTTATTGTGTCCATCTACAACTAAAAAATATTTTTTAAAAACTATATTGCAATTTCATCTCACTCCAGTTAGAATGGCAATCATCAAGAACACAAATAATAACAAATGTTGGTAAAGACGTGGAGAAAATGATATACTCATATGTATGTTGTTGGTAGGTCTGCAAATTAGTACAAGGCACTTTGGAAAGCAGTATGGAAATTCCTCAAAAGACTAGAAACACAACCACCATATGATCAAGTTATTTATCCAACTCCTTGATATTTTTCAAAAAGAACTAAAGTTGGCATACTATAGTGATAGAACCACATCCATGCTTATAATAGCACAATTCACAGTAGCCTAATTATGGAACTAGCTCACCAGATAGAAGTCTGTCAGTAGATGAATGGATCAAGAAAATCTGATATATATCATATTTCATATATATGTTTCATAGAATCATTTTTTCTATATATATATTTCATAGAATCATTTTCTATATATATACTCTCTCTATATATATTTCATAGAATCATTTTCTCTCTATATATATATTCTCTCTCTCTATTCTCTCTTTCTCTCTATATATAGTCTCTCTCTCTCTCTCTCTCTCTCTCTCTCTATATATATATATATATATATATATATATATATATATGTTATAGTAATAAAACAATGAAACAATGGCAGTTGTTAGGACATGGATGGAACTGAAGAACATCATGCTAGGTGCAAAGTGCCAGACTCAGACAAGTGTCAAATGTTTCCTCGCATATGCAGAGGCAAGAGCAAAGTAAGGAACAAAATGTGTGGTGGGGCAAATGTCATGAGAATAGAGGGGAGCACAGTCTAAATGGGATGGAGGGGAGAGATGAGGGAAGGGAAAAGGGAGTGACCATGGAATGAAATTGACCACATTATGGTCTGTGCATGTATGAATACACCACAGTGAATTCCACCTTTATCTACATCTAGAAAACACCAATTGAAAACAACAAATAGAAGGAAGAGCAGTGAAGTAGAGGAAGGGAAAGAGGAGGGAAGAGGAGAGGGAAAGAGGAAGCACAGGGGACAGATTGCAGTGGATCAAGTTATACTCCATGCATATGTGATTGTGTCAAAATGAACTCCACTATTGTGTGTAACTATAATGCCCTAATAAAAACACTTAAATAACCTTTTGGAAGAAAACATAGGAATAAATATTCCTGGCCTTTTGTTGATCATAGACTTTTCAGATATACACCAAATGCGCATGCATTTGAAAAGTTGATTACATATAAAATTTTGTTTCAAATGATATCATCCAGAAAGTGAAAAGATGCCCCTCAGAATGAGAAAAATATTTGCAAATCATATATCTGATAAGAGACTTGTCTCCAAAATTATAAAGAAATTTAAGTCAATAATTACATAAATGGGCAAAGGATCTTATAGGCATTTTTCTCTCTCTCTCTGTCTCTCTCTCTCTCTGTCTCTCTCTCTCTCTGTCTCTCTCTCTCTCTCTCTCTCTCTCTCTCTATATATATATATATATATATATATATATATATATATATATATATATTCAAAGCCAAATGTGGTGGCACATGTTTGCCATTCCAGCTACTCTGGAGTCTAAAAGGATCACTTAAGCCCAAGAGTTCAAGACCAGTCAGGGCAACCAGAAAAACCCAGCCTGAAAAAATAAGCAAATGGCCAACAACTATTTGAAACCATGCTGAACATCATTAAGTGTAAGGGAAGTATAAATTGAACCAACATGAAGAGGCAACCTCATAAACAACAGAATTGTTTGAAAATAATTTAAAATACAGATAATTAAGTGTTTTGGTGAGAATTTGGATAAATAAGAACATTGCTGGTAAGAATGTGAAATTGTGAGGCCTCTTTGGAAAACTGATAGTTCTTCTAAATATTAGAGTTACCATGTAACCCAGCAACTCCACTCCTAGGTATCTATCCAAGAGAAATTAAATACTATTTTATAACATAAAGATTTTATATATAAATGTTCAAAGAAGCATGATTCATAATGGGCAAACATTCGACCCACTTAAATGTTCATTAATGGTGAGTGGATAAACACAATTTACTATACTCTTATAACAGATTTTTATTCATCAATAAAAAACATTGAATCACTGATATTTTCTGAGACAAAGATGAACATTTCACTTATGAAAAGATAAAAGCCAGTTATCAAAGACCACATATTGGATTATTCAATTTATATGAAATGCTTATAATATGCAAATCTAGAGAGGCAGAAAGTATATTAGTGGTCCTCTAGGTCTAGAATAAGGAAATTAGAAAGTGATTATTAAGAGGTATAAGTTTCCTTTGGGGGGAAATAAGAATGTTCTAAAACTGTATTATGGTTATGGTAACACAACCCTGTTAATCACACTAAAACCCACTATTCACTTTAACTGGGTAAATTTATGGTATGTAACTTATATTTCAATAAAGCTACTGAAAATAGCAGAATACTTTTTATTCAAGTTGACCTAATGATAATTTTTTTCACATCTATACTACATTTTCAAAAAAAAGAGTAAAAGATGACATTAGTATAATACGATTCACTAAATTCTGGAACTTACTAAGATTGCACTAGTTTTTCATGTATCCTTTTTGGTATACAGTATTATAAATTTTTTATCACATGTATTGATTTGTGTAACCACTACTAAATTTAGGATATAAAATTATTCCATCATCATGGAAAAACTCCTCTGTGGTACTCCTTAAGAGTAAGGCCCTCCCCCTGCCAGCCCTAAACCCTGAAAACCACTTATCTATATTTATCATAAATTTATTATTAGGAATATATCATAAATGAAGTCATGCAGCATGTAATCTTATGAGATTGACTTTATCACTCAGCATATCTTTGAAATTTATTCAAATGTGTTATATGTACCAATAGTTCATTTTTAAATAGATAAGTAGTATTTTATTATTTGAATCACCACAGATTACTTATCAATTCACCCACTTAAGGACATTTGTTTCCTGTTTGGGGCTAATAAAAATAAACTGATATAAACATTCACATATAGGTTTTTATGTGGATATGCACTTTTGTTTTCCTTGGATAAATATCAAAAAGAATGATTGCTAGATTGTATGGTAAGTTTATGTTAAATTTTATGAGAACCTCTCAAACTATAAGAAACTGCAGAGTGACTGTACTATTCCATATTTTAATGGAAATATATGAGATCCAGTTGCTCATTATTCTCAGAAGTGCTTAATATTTTGTGTGATATACATACATATACACATATATACATACTCTATTCTGATGTGTGTGCAGGGTTATGTCACTGTGACTTCAGTTTGTTTGCCTAATAGTTTTTGCAGTGCTAGGGACCAAACCCAGGGCCTTGTGCATGCTAGACAAGCACTCTACCACTGGACTACATCCACAACTCTTTCCATGCTTTTTGTATTCTTCTTCTGTATGTGCTCTTTTTAAAATTTTCTTCCTCCCACCCCCACCAATACCGGAGATTAAACCCAGGGTGCTCTACCATTTAGCTACATCCCCAGACAGATTTTTTTTTTAATTTTGAGACAGGGTCTCATTAAGTTGCCAAGGCTAGCCTCGAACTTGTGATCCTCCTGCCTCAGCCTCCTGAAGTTGCTAGGATTATAGGCATTCACCACCATGCCTGACTGGTATATACTCTTTGATAAAGTGTCTATTCTTCTTTTTGCTTATTTTCCAATGATATCACATTTAAAAAATTTTTTTGAGCTTACAAGATTTCTTATATATTCTGGATATGAGTCCCTTGTCAGATGTATGTTTACAAATATTTTCTCCCAGTCTAAAGCTTGTATTTTCATCCTATTAATAATGTTTTTTTGGGGAAACTTTTTATTTTTAATTTTGATGAAGTGATTTTTTTCTGTGCTAGATCATACATTTGATGTCACATCTAACATCTTTTCATCAAACCTAATTTATGAAAATTTTCTAATATTCTTAATTAACTTTAAAAGTTTTATAACCTTACAATTACATCTATGATCCATTTTGAGTTAAATTTCTGGCCTATGGAAGTGCAATTGTTCTAAGATCAGTTAGTGAAAATACTTTTCATCCTCTATTGAATGACTTTTGTAACTCCTTCAATAATTATCTAGCTGTATTTTGGGGAGTTTATTTCTGTATTTTTCGGGGAGGTACTGGGGATTGAACTCAGGGACACTTGACCACTGACGCACTTCCCCAGCCCTATTTTGTATTTATTTAGAGACAGGGTCTCACTGAGTTGCTTAGTGCCTTGCTTTTGCTGAGGCTGGCTTTGAACTCATGATCCTCCTATTTCAGCCTCCCGAGCCTCTGGGATTACAGGACTGAGCCACTGCACCTGGCTCCTAATTTATTTTGAAGCATGTTTATAAGTGAGTTTTGGGTGGTGCTGTGTCTGGAAATAAAGGCCTTGTTCTTTACCACTGAACTATACCCTTGTCCTTGTTTTTAAATTTTTGACTTCCACGTGTTTCTTTCCTCGAAGAAGGATAGTCTGCTTTTTAAAAGTTCATTAACATCACTTTAGCTTTTGTCTCTTGATCTTATAACCTGGGACCTTGCTAAATTCACCAGCAGTTTTTGAAAGAAAGAATCTTTGGGATTATGACTCCATCAAATGGATTAATCCACATATGAGGTCAGAGCCCTTATCATCTAATATTTTGACCTCTGAACACTGCTACATTGCCTGACACATGAAATTTCAGATTTAAACCATAAAAATATTAAGTATGAGATTACCTATGGATTTTTTGGTATATGGTCTTTGTCAGGTTGAGGAAATTATCTTCTATTTATTCTTTACTGAGATTTTCCCTGATGAAAAGGGATTATATTTTGTCAAAAATTTTATATCAATTTATCAGATCATGTTTCTTTACCTTTTTAATATGATGGATTACATTGATTGGCTTTCTAATATTGGATTAGTCTTGCATAACCAAAATAAATTCTAGTTGGTTGCAGCACATTATTATTTTATTTACTGATGGATTCTATTTGTTAACAGTTTTGCTGAGGAAATTTGCATCTATGTTCATTAAGAAAAATAGCCTATATTTTTCTTACTTTGTAATGCTTTTTTCTAATTTATTATCAAGGTTATCTTATGCTGTTAAAATAATGTTGAAAATGTTCAATCTGCTTTTATTTTCTTGAATTTCTTTTGTAGAAGTGATATCTGTCAGGGAAATCATCTCTATTTAGAAATTTATTTTCAAAAGGAGTTTAAATGACAAATTCAATACCATTATTAGTCACAGGACTGTCAAGATATCTACTTGATGTTATATTCCAATTGAGTACAGTTTGCTTTTTTGATATTCGGCTGTTACAGTTTCTTAAACCATAAGGACACCTGAACCACTTACTTAAATGACTGTGGATTGGAAGTACCATATGATCCAGATAATCCTCAGTATAATCCAGAAAAGTTATAGTCAGCATACTGTACAAACATGTTTGTAGCAGTGCAATTCATTATAGCCAATTATGGAACCCGCCTAGGTATCCAATGACAGAAGAAAAAATAAAGTGTGTTATATATACACAATTTTTATTCAACTATCAAGAAGAAAGAAATTATGTCCTTTGCAGGAATATCAATGGAACTGGAGAGTATCATGCTAAGAGACATAAGTCAGACTCAGCAAGTTAAGAGTCATAAGTTTTATCTCATATTTGGAAGGTAGACAGAAAAAGATTAAAAAAAATGATCTCATGAAAATAGAGGGTTGGGGAAGTGGATTAACTGTGGGAAAGGGAAAATATTGGGGAATGTGATTGATCGAATTGTGCTATGTCATGTACAAATATGTCAAAATGAATCCTAGTATTATATATAATTATAATGCACCAATGAAAAATTTTAAAAACTGTGGCATACACCTGCAATCCCAGTAACTCAGGAGGCTGAGGCAGGAGGATTGTAAGTTCAGTCCAGCCTGGGTAACTCTGATTGTGTCTCAAAAAAAAAATAAAATAAAATAAAATAAAAAGGACTGGGGATTAGCTCAGTGGTAGAGCGCCCCTGGGTTTAATCCCTAGTACTATGTACAAATAAACAAAAATTGTGGATATATATGTTGTTTTATACAACAATTTTTTGGGGGTGTCAAATTAAGGATCCTAAATTAGGATTGACACTTGCTTGAAATAAGGAATCCTATCTAATAATACAAAGATCTCCCTTCTAGAACTCTATCTTCCCTAAGCCAGATCTGAATATAAGGTAAAAGAAAAAAACAACATTTTCTTTTTTGGTACCAGGGACTGAGCCCAAAGGCACTTAACCACTAATCCCCATTCCCAGTCCTTTTTATTTTATTTTATTTTTTATTTAGAGACAGGGTCTCACTAAGTTACTTAGAGCCTTAAGTACTGAGGCTGGCTTTGAACTTGCAATCCTCCTTTCTCAACCTCAAGCTGCTGGGATTATGGGCATGTGCTATCATGCCTAGTAGGAAAGCCACTTTTTGAAGATTATATTGGAATCAAAAGGTTATTCCTATTTTATAGATTGACCTAGATAATATAATGTCTCCTAAATATTGTTGAAATACCTTTTGTGTCACCCAACTATCATTTTGGATCATTGTAATGTGTTAAGATTTTTTTTTTCTGTTTAAAATCTAGAATCCTCTCCTGGAACTTCTTAGTTTCCCAAAAAGTTTGAGGAAGAGCCTAATGTGTAAAAAGACTATGGTCAGGGCCTGGGGTTGTAGCTCAGTGGTAGAGTGCTTGCCTAGCATGTGTGAGGCATTGGGTTTGATCCTCAGCACCAAATAAATAAATAAATAAATAAATAAATAAATAGAATAAAGGTATTGTGTTCATTTACAACTAAAAAGAGTATGGTCATCAATATCATTCTACATATAGTTCTTAAATTGAATAAAATAGTCTACAGGCCAAAAAATACATATAAACCAGATATTCAATGTGACTTACACATTATTATTTCACAAATTAAGATTTTACAAAGAATTAAATATTGGCAAAATGAAATATTATAACTATACTGTTCCCATTTTAAAAATAAGAAATTGACATACATAATATAGCTAACTAAAGTATACAATATACTTATCAAAAATTAAATTGATGCTGTCAAGAAATAAGTAATGGAGAGAAGGCATAAATTTTTAAGGCAGTTATGTACTTTCATATTCTATGTTATTCAGAATGACCAAATATTATTCAAGTTATGTCTTTCTCTGCACAAAAGGTATGTCCTTCTTTTCCTCACAATAGTATATTTTACTTTGTAAAATATCCCTTACAAAATAGAATAAACAATGAATGAATTTTTTTTTACTTTTAAAGTTACATTTCATCTTTTGATAGTGTCTATGTAACTCCTTGTGAAAGATAAGTAGCATACTTATGCTTCATTTTTATTGACTTTTAAAAATATATTTTAGTTGTAGATGGACACAAGACCTTTGTTTTATTATTTTATTTTTATGTTATGCTGAGGATTGAACCCAGTGCCTCACATGTGGTAGGCAGGTGCTCTCCCATTGAGCTACAACTCCAGCCCCTTATACTTCAGTTTTTCCTCCCTTCTTGCCAAGTTATGATTTTGTTGGTATATTATTATAACTTATTTTATTGGTATATAACACATCTGCATACATTTTAGCATTTGTCTTAGTCCATTCAGGGTCTTATAATAAAATATTTTACAATAGGTAGATTATAAACAACAACTTTGATATTATTTCTCAAAGTTCTGGAGGCTGGAAAATTCATACCAAGGTGCTGGCAGATTCAGTATCTCTTTCTGGTTATCAGTGATCTCTTTCTGGTTCACAGACACGACTTTCTTGCTATGTCCAATATGGCAGAAGAGGCAAGGTAGCCCTCTGAGGCCTCTTTTATAGGGTGCTAATACCATTCATGAGGTGGGAGGGATTAACAGTGGGAAAGGTAAAGTACTGGGGAATGCAATTGATTGAATTATGCTATGTACATGTACACATGTCAAAATGAATCCTAATATTATGTATAATTATAATGCACCAATGAAAAATTTTAAAAAATATGGCATATTCCTGCAATTCTAGTAACTCCTCCTCAAGGCCACACTTCCTAATACTATCACTGGTGGATAGCTGGTCAACATATGAATTTCGGGGGCACAAACATTCAGACCATAGCATTGTGTCCGGAGCTTCCCAAAACTCATGCCTCTTGCATATAATACACGTTCATTATTTCCTAGGATCCCTGCAAATCTTAACTCATTCCAGCATCAACTAAAAAAGCCACACATATCATCTAAATACCATCTTGATCAGATATGCATGACATTCCATTCAAAGTACAATTAATCCTGAGACAAACTGTTTTCCAGCTGTGCACCTGTGAAATCAAGCAAACTATGTAGGACTGTCAATTAGTACAACTACTATGGAAATCAGCATGGAGGTTCCTCAACAAACTAGGCTTGGAACCACCATATGATACAGCTATACCATTCCTTGGTATTTACCCTGAATAATTAATGGCATCTTACTACACTGATACATGTATACCCATGTTTATAGCAGCACAATTCATAAGAGCCAAACTATAGAACCAGCCTCGGTGTCTATCAATGGAATAATGGATAAAGTAAATGTGGTATATATACACAATGGATTTTATTCATTGATAAAGAAAAATGAAACAGCATTTACAGAAGAATGAATGGAACTAGAGACCATCATGTTAAGTGAAATAAGTCAAACTCAGAATATTATACATTATATGTCATATGTTTTCTCTCATGTAGAAGCTAGAGAGGAAAAAGGAAAAGAAAGGTGAGGGAAGGTAGATCTCCTAAAAATCAAAGGGATATTACTAGAGGAAAGGGACCAAGAGGTGGGAGGTGGGGAAGGAGGGGAGAAGTGCTAAGGAGTAATGTTGGCCAAATTATATGATCAAATTGTGTGCATGTACGAATATGTAATGACAAGTCCCATTGATATCTACAACTATAATGAACCAACACAACATCTGTAAAAAAATATGTGCTTCCAAAATACAATGGTAGGAGAGGCAAAGGATAGACATTTTTTCCTTTTGAAATGGGAAAGAGGAAATTGGTAACAGGTCACAAAGAAGTCCAAAATTTGAATGCTTACAAATAATTGTTTTATTTGAGAGTCTGTCTTCCAGACTCACTGGATTGGAAGTCTCACCTCCCCATGTTTGCTGGCAGGAGTTGGGCCATTAAGGTTCAGGTCAGCCCTATCCCAGGAGGTTGAGCAGCCCCATCCCTATGATTTGGAGTTGGGTGCCTGTGGCTCTCCATAATCACATTTTGGTAGCACTATTGATCTGGGGTCACAGAAGTGGCCCTATCCTCAGAGTTCCACTAGGCACTGTCCTGGTGTGCATTTTCTGCACTAGCCCTGGCCTCATAGTAGCCATCTGCTTGGGTTGCATGCTCTGGGTTCCACATGGCTCCATCTGTTGGGAGCTAACTATGAGCTGTGTATGAACTGAGTAACATTCAAGCCATCAGGCAGTGAAGCTGCTCCTTTGGGAACTCCTGGGTGGAATCCACCGATTTGAGAATGCCCAAACCTAGCTCACAGCTCCAAGTTTAAACACAGCCTCCCAGAGGTGGGCGTAGCCTGAAAAATGCCAACTAACCTGTTTACTACAAGACCTCTGACACACTGGGAAGCCAGCACGGAAATAAGACTCCTCCCACACTGAAATCTTATACCTATTGATCCCCTTTGATCTGTAACTGCTATAATATCAAGCAAGCAAGGGCTTTTTCTTAGAAGTCAAACCCCTCTGGTCGGCTCCGCCCCTGCTTCAAAAATATTCTTGCCTTTTGACTTTATTTTCTGATATAGTACTTTCATAGCTTTTATTTCACAGCCAGCCCAGTCTCACAATGTGTACCCATTCCCTTGCCCATGTTAGATGTATGTGAGATATCGACCCTTTGAAATCTAGGTAGAGGTAGTCATGCCTCCATAGTTCATGTACTCTGAGTACCAGTAGAAGTGATTCCATGGGGTACTACCAGGATTTACTGCCTGTGCTCTCTGCAGGGGTGGCCACTGTAGACAATAATGTACTTGGACTCACAGGAGCAATACCTGGGATGGCCAAGGAGTACTGAGCCAGAAATCAAAGAGCACAGCCTTGAGGTTCTACTAAGCAAACCCTGAGAACCCATGTGTGCCCTTGGCTCTTTTGAAATCATTCTGTCTGCAAGGCACTTGCACTCTGGGCTTAACATATTAATATATATATATAATATAGTCATCATTTCCACCTGAGATTTCATAAGAATGGATGTCATCATCTATATTTCTTCCAAAATTCTGCTCAAGAGGACTCAGATATTCTCTAAGAAGACAGAGGTTTTCTCTACAGCTCTCCTCCATTCATGACAATGTAGGCTTGTTCTAACATCCACCTCAAATAGTATTTCCAGTCTCTACCCATTACCAAATTCTAGAGCTGCTTCCACATGTTAGTATTTGACAGAGCAGTACCTCTGCTTCCTGGTACCAATTTTGGTCTCAGTCCATTGGTCTGCTAC
The DNA here is from genome assembly GCF_052094955.1 of Ictidomys tridecemlineatus. Classification (NCBI taxonomy): domain Eukaryota; kingdom Metazoa; phylum Chordata; class Mammalia; order Rodentia; family Sciuridae; genus Ictidomys; species Ictidomys tridecemlineatus. The sequence continues at coordinate 84,856,859 of NC_135493.1, forward strand.
AATTAAATGCCACTAAGTAGCCTATAAACAACAGAAATTTCTCTTTTTATTTGTTCTAATTAGTTATACATGACAATAGAATGCATTTTTACACATTATATATAAATGGAGTATAACTTCTCATTATTCTGGTTATACATGACATAGGATTACACAGGTCATATGATCATATCCACATAGGGTAATAATGCTTCAGAACCCCTTCCCTCCCTTCATTCCCCTCTAATCCAAAGTACCTCTATTCTTCCTTAGTGTTCCCATATTGTGAATTACTATTCATATATCAGAAAACAACATTGGGCCTTTGGTTCTTTGGGATTGGCTTATTTTGCTTAGCATGTTATTCTCCAGTTCCATGCATTTACTGGCAAATGCCATAATCAGAAATTTATTTCTCATAGTTCTGGAACCTGGGCAATTGTTCAAGGTGAAGTTGATGGTAAATGAGGTGTCTGGTGAGAATTCACTTTCTGGTTCACAGCCTTTTCACTGTGTTCTCACATGGTGGAAGGGCAAGGTTTTCCAAAATGGTGGTACATATTTACATTCCCACCAATAGTGTGTTAGAGTTCCCTTTTCTCCATACCTTTGCCAGGACTTATGTTCTTTTTTTTTTGATAATAGCCATTATAATAGGGCTGAGGTGATATCTTATTAAGGTTTTAATTTGCATTTCTCTGATAGCTAGTGATGTGGAACATTTTTCATATACCTACTGACAATTTGTCTTCTTTTGTGAAATGTCTATTCAGGCCCTTTGTTCATTTATAAATCATATTTTTGTATTCTTGCTATGGAGTTCCTCATATATTTTAGATACTAACCTCTTGTGAGATGTATGGCTGCAAATATTGCTCCCATTCTTTATGTTGTCTCTTCACTATGTTGATTGTTTCTTTGGTAGTGGAGAAGATTCTTAATTTTACATTATCCCATTTGTCTATTTTTGCTTTCACTGCCTGTGCTTTTAAAGTCACACCCCAAATTTAGGGTCCAGACAAATACTATTGAGCTTTCCCTCTTGTTTTCTTTTAGTATTTTTAAAGTTTCAGATCTTATGTTTTAGTTTTTAATCCATTTGATTTTATCTTTTGTGTGTGGTGTGAAATAAGGACCCAATTTCACTCTCTGTATGTTGCTATTTTATTTATCCAATATCATTTATTGAAGAGACTATCCTTTCCCCATTGTTAGTTCTTGGTATCTTTGTTGCAAACTACCATTACTAATGCATGGGTTTATTTCTAGAATCTCTGTCATGTTTCATTCATCTATGTGTCTGCTTATGTGTCAGTACCATCCTATTTTAGCTGCTATAGCTTTGAGGTATATTTTTAAGTCAGACAGGGTGATGTCTCCAACTTTGTTATTTTTGCTCAATACTGCTTTGGTTATTTGGGTTCTTTTCTGAATTACTTTGGATACTATGGATATTTTAACAATACTAATTCTTCCAAACCATGAACATAGATAGATCTCCATTTGTTTGTGTCTTCTTTAATTTTTTTTTCCAACAGTGTTTTATAGTATCCATTGTACAGATTGTTTACCTCTTTGGCTAAAATTTTTCCTAAGTAATTTTTTGTAGTTAAATGGTTTTGTATTATTGATTTCTTTTTTGAATAGCCTAATGTTATTGGTATATATTTTTGTATGTTGATTTTATTTTCTGTAATTTACTGATTTTTTTTATTCCAACAGTTTTTTGGTGGTTTGGGGATTTTGGATATTTAAGATAATGTCATGTACAAAAAGTGACAATCTAATGTCTTCCTTTCCAACATGTATGTCTTTTATATATTTATTTTGCCTAGTTGCTCTGCATATGACTTCCAGTACTGATTTTAAAGGAAAATCTTTCAACTTTTCACCACCGAATATGCTGTTATGTCTGGATTTATCATATGAGGCATTTATTATGTTGAGGTACATTTGTTCCATACCTATTTATTAAGAGTTTTTTTAAATCCTGAAAGGATATTCAATTTTGTCAAATGTTTCTTCTGTCTATTGAGATGGTCATATAATTTGTGTTTTCATTGTGTTAATGTAGTGTATCATATTTCTATATTTGTGTATGTTGGACCATCCTTGTATCCTTGGGATAAATTCCACTTGATCATGGTGGATGATCAATTAAATGTGCATTTGAACTTGGTTTGCTAGTATTTTGTTGAGGAGTTTTGTTTTGAAAATCTGTTGAGGTCAGAAATAGGGAGTTACTAAAACAATGGAAATGAAATTTCACTAAGGCAAGATAAATAATCTCTAAATATGGGCAGTTCAACATAGTGCCTTATTCCAACAATAATTTATTAAACACTTGAAACCTGTTAAGAGGATATGTTAGATGTTCTTGGCACAATGAAACAAAATAATTTAATAAAAGAATCCAATGACTTTTTGCCATTTTCAAATAAAATCCAATATTTTGGGTACTGAAAAATGAGGAGGAAATGAAGACTTTCCCAGAGAAGCAAAATCTGAAATAGTTCATTACTACCAGACCTGCACTATAAGAAATCCTAAAAGGAGTCCTTCCAGTTACTTAAAATAAAGAATGTTAGATAGCAAAATGAAAGCATTTGAAAAATAAAGTTCTCTGATAGAGATAAATACAGAATATACACATGGAATCCTATACTATTACAACATTAGTACATAAACAACTTTAAATTCTGCTAGAATTCAAAAGAAAAACTTAGAAAACCCCCGAATCTATATTAGTAGAGATACACAAAATAAATATGCAGTACCTGACATCAATAACATAAATGGACAAGTACATTGATATAAAGGAGTAGAGGTTTTTTTTGCAATAAAACTTTAGTTTTTCTCAGATTAAAATGTATTGTTACAAAAAGTTAAAAAATAGACTGTTGTAACCTTAAAATATCCTATGTAATCCCCATGGTAACCACAAAGCAAGTACCCATAGAAGATACACAAAAGGAAATGTAAAGGTAAGATAGCAGGAAAGGGAAAGTGGGACAAAAAAGCTTTTGATAAGGATATATAGAAAATAATTAACAAAATGGCATTATAAAGTTCTTTCCTATCAGTAATTATTTTAAATGGCAATGCATTAAACTCTGTAATCAAAAGAAAAATCAGTCGAACAAAGTGAACGGAACTGGGAGTGAGATGGGGAGGGAAAGGGAAAGTCCTGGGGATTGAATTAGAGCAAATTATATTCCATAACTCTATACTTATGTGCAAATGAACCCTAATGTTATATATAACTAAAGAGAATCAATAAAAATATAATAGTGAATAACTATCAAGTATTTTTTCTGACTCAGTGGAATGAAAGTAGAGTACAACAACAGAAGAAAAAGCAGAAAACTCTCAAATATGTGAAAATTAAACATACTCTCCAACAGCCATACTCTCCAACTTCTTTCTTCAAAGAAGAAATCAGAAAGAAAATTAGAAAATATCTTGAGAGTAATGAAAGCCCAATATATTAACCTTATAGAATGCATTGAAAGCAGCACAAAAAGGAAACTTTTTGTAGTAAATGCTTATATTAAAAAGAAAATGGGGCTAGGATTTTGGCTTAGCAGTAGAGCACTCGCCTAGCACATGTGAGGCACTGGGTTTGATCCTTAGCACCACATAAAAATAAATAAATAAAATAAAGTCATTATGTCCATCTACAACTAAAGAAAAATATTTTAAAAAAAGAAAATGATCTTATATCAACAATCTAACTCTACACTACAAGGAATTGGGGAAGAGAAAAACAAGCTAAATTCAAAGTTGGCAGGAGGAAAAGAATAATTAAGATTAGAGCAAAATCACTGGATACCCCCCCAAAATATTACAGCAATAAAGTTAAACAACAAAACTGTAATGGGTTCCTTTTAAAAGAACAACAAATTTGAAAAACATATAAATTTACAAAAGAAGATGAGAAGATTCAAATAACTAAAAGAAGTGAAAGGAGATATTACAACCAATGCTACAGAAACGAAAAGGCTTGTAAGAGACTACTATGGCTTTCTTGTTCTCGGTTGTTGGTAAAATTAAGGTATTGAATGATATCTTAAAAGTTATGGATACCATGTGGATTACTATCAGAAAAAGAGAAGGAAGGAAAGAGAAGCTCTTGAATGTTCAAAGAAAGCCAAAAAAGAAAAAAAAAAAGCCTGAAGGCTAAGCTCTACCATAAACAGTGCCATGCTGAGAAAATATAAATGAGAAAGACTATCAAAATGCACAAAAAGAGAAACACCAAATAAAAGATCAATTAAAAATTGTGCAGCAGGAGTAACTGTCTATCTTCTAGGCAGAAAGGGTGAGTCCCAAGCCAAAGAACAATTCAACATGATTAAACAAAAACAACAAGGGAAGGTAAGCAAATGGGAAGTCACTCTGCCCAAATTTCATGTGCAGGGAGAAAGAGAAATATTAAAAGTGATTCAAGGGCCAGGGCTGGAGCTCAGTGGTAGAGTGCTTGCCTAGCATGTGTGAAGCACTGGATTTGATCCTCAGCAGCACCAAATAAAAACAAACAAATAAAATAAGAATATTATTTCCATCTACAACAATAACAAAAAGTTTTTTTAAAGTTATTCAAAAAAGGAAAGAGAAAAAGGAAGGCATGGAAGAGGATGGTTACTAAAGTCTACTTTGTTGGAGATGACTTTAGGAGAAAACCACCTGAATATGAAAGATTCATTAGGCAGATGGGATTATGTTTCCAAAAGGGCCAGGGAACACATCCTGAACTGAAAGCCATATTTTGTCTGCAAGTACTTGGTGTGAAAAAGAATTTCTCATCCTCATTATACACAACTTTGGATGTTATTATTAAAGGTATTGTCATTGAAATGAACATGAGTGAGTCCAGGCTTGTAACACAAGAAGGCAAAGTTATTTGGGGGAAATATTCCCAGGTTGCCAACAATCCTAAAACTGATGCATACATAAATATGGTCTTACTGGTTTGACAGCAGTTTCATATTCCTTATAATTATTGAAGATTACAACCAGTTAGGCAAACTACCATTACTGTGATGTTTCTGAACACTATCAAACAGCCTTAGATATCTGCAATCATCAAGAAACTAAATTGTAAGGAAAAAAACATTAAAATGACCCAGTTTTACAAATAATTCTTTATTTGGGAGTCTGCTGAGGGCTTAAATGTTAGTAAGATTGAATAGGGCTGGGGTTGTGGCTCTGTCGTAGAGCGCTCGTCTAGCACATGCGAGACCCTGGGTTCAATCCTCAGTACCACATAGAAACAAATAAATAAAGGCATTGTGTCCAACTACAGCTGAAAAAAAACCATAAATATTTTTTAAAAAGACTGAATAGCTGAAAAAGCAAACCTTCAAATATCAATATCTGGTTAAAGAGGAATATTCAGCAAAAAAGAGACTGTTATGAACAATTATGCACAAATTGGATAATCTAGAAGACATGGATAAATTCCTAGGAACATACAACCTATAAAAACTGAATCATGAAGACATCTATAACTAAGAAGGAGAGTGAATCAGTAATCAAAAACCTCCCGGGGCTGGGGATGTGGCTCAAGCGGTAGTGCGCTCACCTGGCATGCGTGCGGCCCGGGTTCGATCCTCAGCACCACATACCAACAGAGATGTTGTGTCCGCCGAGAACTAAAAAATAAATATTAAAAATTCTCTCTCTCTCTCTCTCTCCCTCCTCTCTCACTCTCTCTTTAAAAAAAAAAAAAAAAAAAAAAACCTCCCGATAAAGACAATCCCAGGATCCAATGGTATCACAGCAACTTCTAACAAACATTTAAAGAATTAGCCCATGTCCTTGTTAAACTTTTCCAAAAAATTGAAAAGGGGGAAACATCTGCAACCTCTTTTTATGGTGTCAGCATTTGTGCTTAATTATACCTTTCTAGGGTTTGTTAAAGACATTACAAGAAAACTACAGATACAAATATTGATGCAAATGTTCTAAAAAAAACCCCACAATAACCAACCAACCAAACAAAATAAACCCACTAGCAACAGAAATCGGCAACACACTAAAAGGATCATACACCATGACCAAGAAGAAATTATTCCTGAAATGCAATAATACCTCAACAAACTAAAATCAATCAATGTGTATTAACCAGATAAAGAACACACAAAAATGCATAATGTTTGAAGTGATGCAGAAAAAGCATTTGAACAAAACTCAATACCCTTTCATAAGAAGAACTTATTTGAAAAACTAAGACTAGGAGGAAATTACCTCAACACAATAAAGGCCACATATAAAAAGCCCACAGATAATATAATATTCCCTGGTGCAAAAAGGAAAACTTTTCCTCTAAGATCAGGAACAAGGCAAGGATACTCAATTTTATCCTGTGTATTCTTCAAAGTACTGAAAGTCCTAGACAGAATAATTGTGAAAAAAATCATACAAATTGAAAGGGAAGAAGTAAAATTATCTGTTCACAGATGACATATGAAAATCAATTGTATTTCTATATATTACAGTGAATTATCTGAAAAGTAAATAAAGAAAAATCCATTTATAGTATCATCAAAGAGAATAAAAATTAGGAATAACCTTAATTAATGAGGCAAAACATCTATACATTGAAAACAATAAAAATTGCTAAAAAATAAAGATGGTGGAATGAGATGGACATCATTACCCTAGGTACATGTATGACTTCACATATGGTGTGACACTACATTGTGTACAACCAGAATAATAAAAGGTTGTGTTGCAATTGTATACAATGAATCAAAATGCATTCTGCTGTCATATATATCTATTTAAAATAAGTTAATTAATTTTAAAAATTGCTGAAAATTATTAAAGAAAACACAAATAAATGAAAAGACATCCTTAATTCATGGACTGGGAGATTTAATGTTAAGTCATTCACACTTAATACTCAATGTAAATGCATGTATATTAGCTTTCCTTTTCAATAGCAAATACCCAAGATAATCAACTTCTTTATATCTCTTTATAGACAACATTTACTTTAGCTCATGATTTTACAGGTTTCAGTCCATGATCAATTGTCCCTGTTGCTTTTGGGCCTACAATCAGAACAAGGTAGGGATACTCACTTTTACCGTTTCTATTTATCAAAGTAGTGGAAGTCCTAGTCAGAGTAATTGTGCAAGAAAAAGAAACAAAGGTCATCCAAATGACTTTTGAGGCTGTACTTCACAGCAGGGCGTACAAGGTGGAGCAAAGCTTCTCACCTTATGGCTGGGACATTAAGGAAAGAGGAGAAGGCAGGGGCCTGGATCCCAATACCCCTTCAAGGGCATGCTTCCTGTAATCTAAGACCTCTCCCCTAGTCTCCACCTCTTAAAGTTTCCCTCATCTACCAATAGTGCCAACCAGGGGACTTGGGGATACATTTAAGGCATTTAAGATCCAAAGCATAGTATCATATAAGGAAGAAATTTGGATCATCCTGACATACACATTTGTCTCCCATGGCTAATTTTATGAGTTTTATTTTGTGGAGGGCTGGGGTGGGGAAACAACTTTAAATTCACATTATATTGTTGGAAAGTGTATATCTCTGTAATCTGCTCAATTTCTCTCTGGAAAAAAAAGATGATAAATATGTAAATGAAAAAGTTCTAATACATATACACACAGGTTAAAATTAAAGGAGTGGAGAAAGAAATGCTAGACTTTATTGTAAAGATATAATCTTCACCAAGGAAAGGCTTGACAATTTCTCTTGGCTCTAAGGAGGTGATATGCAGACCTTTGAAATGTCCTGCCTGATAAGTGTCTTTGTTTACCTAGGGGACTTCACCTATGCTGGATAACTTAACAATGTGAGTTCTGATGAGGGCTTTGTGCCATATGGTATGCATGCTATCTCTGGAGGGGTTGGAGGCTACAAGTGAGCCATGCAGGGAGTGAATCACATCTACATGATTGAGCCCCAATAAAGTCTCTGGACATAAGGCCTACATGAGTTTCCTTAGCTGGCAATATGTTATGGATATTCTCACTCATCCTTTGCCAGGAAAAGTAGTGCTGCCCATGAATTCACTGAGGGAAGAAAACTGGAAATTCCATACTTGAAACTTTCATGGACTCCAGCCTATATATATCTTCCTCAAAACAATTTGGGAAGTTTTAATCTAATCTTTATAACAGGTTATAACTTTACTACCATGGGTATTATTGATTTCCTGTATGTCCTTCTAGAGAATTACTGAACTTCATAGTAGATACTGTCATCCATAAATTTCAGGTTTGTTTCTAAAGTGTGATTCCCTAGACAAATCCTGACTCACTGAAACATATGTTTTGAGACCAGAAAGAATGATAGTTCGGGAGTTAATAAACTATTGATTCCTGAGGGACACTGGGTTAACTGTGTTATAAAATGCAGCTGTACTGAGATCAGTTACTGGAGGTAAAATTTACCAATGAAATTTTAAAATTGTGGATAAAATCCCTGAGGGATTACATCACTGAATACATAAGAAAGTGCACTATAATATGAAATAAGCTTAATATAAAATTCCTTACTTTAAAAAAATTCCTTACTTTTAAAAAATATCTTATATTTTATATATTTATTTTTTTATGTGGTGCTGAGGATCTAACCCAGTGCCTCACACTTGCTAGGCAAGTGCTCTACCACTGAGCCACAACCCCAGCCCCAAATTCCTTGCTTTTTAAACCTGTAATACCCAAATAATCCCTTGATTATTGTTTTCTTCAATACCTAAGAAAGAGTGTTGGGAAAGACTTAGACACATGGACCAGCTTGAATTCTATCTATACTGAGGTACACCTATTGACTGTTACAAAGGGGAAAAATATGAAAAAAAATCCTAAGAAAAACAGAGTAATTTCCAAGCATATAGAGAAGACAAATTGGATAATTAAGAAGCTTGTTCTAGCAAGATGAAAATATTTAAATGATTGTTAAGAAATGGGATGAAGCTGGGTATGGTGATGTATCTGTAGTCTCAGCTACTTGGGGGCTGAGTCAGGAGATTTTTTTGTGCCCTGGATAATAAAGGGAACCTGGGCAACATAGAGAGACCCTGCCTGTTAGCGCGCACGCGCGCACGCACGCACACACCCACCCACCCACCCCCCCACCACACAGACAAATCTTTCCCCCACTCTCTCTCTCATACACAAACAGAAATGGGATGAATGGAGTAGAAGTGATGGGGTAAAAAAAATATATTAATGTCACACCCTTGGAAGTTGAATGGATCTATAGGAGGCTTTGCTAGTCCCTTAATATTGAAAAACAATAAACATGTCTCCTTTATTTATGCTAGTTTGGAGGAATTTTCAAAAGTTGACAAAAATGCTAATAAGAAACTACAGTGGTTTGGATCTGGAATGTTCCCCAAAGGTTCATGTGTTGAAAGCCTGGTCTCGGAGAGAACATGGCTGCCAGCGAAGAGGCAGCACATACAATGCCTCCGTGGTAAGGGGATCAGAGAGACTCATTAATACACCCACATGCGTCCTGCTGGGAAACTTCAAGCAAATTTCCTCTGAAAGGAGACCTTCCTGGAACTAGTAAGTTTAATAGGAGGTGTTAGATTGTCACAAAATACTGAATCTCGGCAACCCAGAGCAGGGGCACAGTCCCGCCGGGGGCCGCCGAATGGCCGCTGCCTACACATTGCAGTGAGCATAGGAGCGGACACTAACCGCCTGGACCCCTGCGAGCGGGCTCTGTGAACCCAAGCCGACCGCCGCCCACGAGCGGCAGCGAGTTTAGGAGCAGGCGCGACCTGCCCGGGTCCCGCGAGCTGGCTCTCTGAATCGCAGCTGGCGCAGGCCACACGCTGCATTGTTTTTGGGAACCATTGCTGCCTGCCTGGATCCCCGCCGGCGGGCCCTGTGAACCCAAGCTGACCGCCGCCCACAAGCGGCAGCAAGTTTAGGATCAGGAGCGACCTGCCCAGGTCCCGCGAGCTGGCTCTCTGAATCGCAGCTGGCGCAGGCCACACGCTGCATTGTTCTTGAGAACCATTGCTGCCTGCCTGGATCCCCGCGGCCGGGCCCTGTGAACCCAAGCCGACCGCCGCCCACAAGCGGCAGCGAGTTTAGGATCAGGAGCCACCTGCCCGGGTCCCGCGAGCTGGCTCTGTGAATCCCAGCCGGCGCAGGCCACACGCTGCATTGTTCTTGGGAACCATTGCTGCCTGCCTGGACCCCCGCGGGTGGGCCCTGTGAACCCAAGCCGACCGCCGCCCAAACGCTGCAGCGAGTTTAGGAGCAGGAGCGGCCTGCCTGGGTCCCCGCAGCCCGGCTTTGTGAACCGCCCACACGTAACATCGAACTTGGGAGCAGTTGCTGGCTGTCTGCCTGTCCCCCCTCCCTCCCCCAGGCTGGGTTGGTGAACCTCAACCAGCCGCTGCTCACACGGCGCAGTGAACTTGGGAGCTGGCGCTGCCTGCTTGGCTGCTTGGGCTCCCCGCAGACCAGCTCTGTGAACCGCCGCTGGCTACCGCCAAGCGGCCGCTGCCTACACCCTTGCAGTGAGTGGGGGAGCAGACACTGCCTGCCTGGCCCTGAGGGCCCGACTCTGTGAACCTCCTCTGGCGGTTTGGAGCTGCAGACAACCACCCTCCACCTGCCAACCCAGTGCTGCAAACGACCCCTGACCAGCTCTGCAAAAGGCCCCGCCCACACAGCGAACAGCAGGAAGGGAGACCCGCCCAATCCTGGAGGAAGTACCGCTGCACAGTGATTGACTCCCGCCTACTGAGAGGAGAAACTTGGCCTGGTGGGCATAGCTCCACCCACTGGAAGAGCAGTTAATCGAACTCTAGGACTGCATTTATAAATTTTTTTTTTTACTGTCTTTTTAAATGTTTTTTAATCCATCTTATTTTATTTTATTCTATTTTTTAAATCTCATTTTCCATTTCTACAATTATTATTTCTCTTTAAATCCCTTTTAATCTTCTATTCTTTTCTATCCTTCTTTTCTCCTGTCTTTACATCTCTTTTTAATTTTCTTATTCCCCCTTCCTTGAATTCTACCTGCTTACTCTTATTCTCTTTAGTGACTTCTACCCATCCCTTCTAATACCTTTCCTCCCAAGCTTCAAATATATTTATAGGAGTAAACAGTAACTCAGCAGTCAAACAGAACAAGAAACAATATGAACAGCATGAAAAAGCAAGGAAGAAAAGGAGTGCAAACAATGCAGGGCAGCCTAAATATTCAGGAGGATATAGAACCACCAGAAAAATGGTCATATAAAGAACTCATGGAACACCTGAGACAGATGGAACGGAACCTTAAAGAGGATACAAGACAGCAAATTCAAGCAGCGAAAGAACACATTGAGAATGTATTACACAAACAGATAAAGGAAGAAGCTAAGCATCTTTATCAGGAGATAGAGACTATAAAAAAGAATCAAACCATAATCTTAGAAATGAAGGAAACTATAAACCAAATTAAAAACTCAAATGAGAGTATCATTAATAGAGTGGAGCAAGTAGAAGCTAGAACATCAGATAATGAAGACAAAATATATCATCTGGAAAAGAGGCTAGCCATCTCAGATAGGCTGGTTAAAAATCATGAGAGAAGCATACAAGAGATATGTGATAATATAAAAAAACAAAATTTAAGAGTCATTGGGATAGAGGAAGGGATGGAGATTCAAACAAGGGGAATGAGTAATCTACTAGATGAAATAATCACAGAAAACTTTCCAGAATTAAAAAAGGAAACAGATATTCAAATTGTAGATGCATACAGGACACCGAACATACAAAATCACAGTAGACCAACGCCAAGACACATTGTTATGAAGATATCCAATATACAGAACAAAGAGAAAATATTAAAAGCTACAAGAGAAAAGAGAAAGATTACATTCAGGGGTAAACCAATAAGGTTAACAACGGACTTCTCAACTCAGACGCTGAAAGCGAGAAGATCCTGGAATAACGTATTTCAAACACTGAAAGACAATGGATGCCAACCAAGAATTCTGTACCCAGCAAAATTAAGCTTCAGATACGACAACGAAATAAAAATCTTTCACGATAAACAAAAACTAAAAGAATTTGCAGCCAGAAAACCAGCGTTGCAAAGCATCTTGAGCAAAACACTTCACAAGGAAGAAACGGAAAACAATAACCAAAGCCAACAGTGGGAAGTACCTCAGTAAAGACAGACGGAGGGGGGAAAACTAATCATGGTAAAACAAACGCAATTAAAAAAAAAAAAACGAGATAAATAATCAAATATGGCTGGAAGTACAAACCATATATCAATAGTAACTCTAAACATTAATGGTTTAAACACTCCAATAAAGCGACATAGGCTGGTAACATGGATCAAAAAAACAAATCCAACAATATGCTGTCTCCAGGAGACTCACCTGACTGGAAAAGACATACACAGGCTAAAGGTGAAAGGTTGGGAAAAAATATACCATGCACACGCTCCTTGCAAGCAAGCAGGGGTGGCCATCCTCATATCGAATAAAATCGACTTCAAGACTAAGTTAATCCAAAGGGATAAGGAAGGACATTATATACTGTTAAAAGGAACCATTAAACAACAAGACATAACAATTATCAATATTTATGCACCAAATAATGGCGCTTCGAAGTTTATAAAACAAATTCTCCTCAAGTTCAAGAATCAAATAGACCACAACAAAATAATTATGGGTGATTTCAACACACCTCTCTCACCATTGGACAGATCCTCCAAGCAAAAGTTGAATAAAGAAACTATAGACCTCAATACCACAATCAATAACCTAGACTTAACTGACATATATAGAATATACCAACCATCATCGAATGGATATACTTTTTTCTCAGCAGCACATGGATCCTTCTCAAAAATAGACCATATATTATGCCATAGGGCAACCTTCAGTAAATATAAAGGGGTGGAGATAATACCATGCATTTTATCTGATCATAATGGAATGAAACTGGAAATCAATGATAAAAGAAGGAAGGGAAAATCCAATATCACATGGAAAATGAACAATATGTTACTGAATGATCAAAGGGTTACAGAAGACATAAAGGAGGAAATCAAAAAATTCTTAGAGATAAATGAAAATGCAGACACAACCTATCGGAATCTATGGGACACAATGAAAGCAGTTTTAAGAGGGAAATTCATCGCCTGGAGGTCATTCCTCAAAAAAAGGAAAAACCAACAAATAAATGAGCTCACACTTCATCTCAAAGCCCTAGAAAAGGAAGAGCAAAACAATAGCAAATGCAGCAGAAAGCAAGAAATAATTAAAATCAGAGCAGAAATCAATGAAATTGAAACAAAAGAAACTATCGAAAAAATTAACAAAACTAAAAGTTGGTTCTTTGAAAAAATAAACAAGATTGACAAACCTTTAGCCATGCTAACGAAGAGAAGAAGAGAGAGAACTCAAATTACTAACATAAGGGATGAAAAAGGCAATATCACAACAGACGCCACAGAAATACAGAAGACAATTAGAAACTATTTTGAAAACCTATATTCCAATAAAATAGAAGATAGTGAAGACATCGATAAATTTCTTAGGACATATGATTTGCCCAGACTGAGTCAGGAGGACACACACGATTTGAACAGACCAATATCAATGGATGAAATTGAAGAAGTAATCAAAAGACTACCAACCAAGAAAAGCCCAGGACCGGATGGGTATACAGCGGAGTTTTACAAAACCTTTAAAGAAGAATTAATACCAATACTTTTCAAGTTATTCCAGGAAATAGAAAAAGAGGGAGTCCTTCCAAATTCATTCTATGAGGCCAACATCACATTGATTCCGAAACCAGACAAAGACACAGCAAAGAAAGAAAACTACAGACCAATATCTCTGATGAACCTAGATGCAAAAATCCTCAATAAAATTCTGGCGAATCGGATACAAAGACACATCAAAAAAATTGTGCACCATGATCAAGTAGGATTCATCCCTGGGATGCAGGGATGGTTCAATATACGGAAATCAATAAATGTAATTCACCATATCAATAGACTTAAAGATAAGAACCATATGATCATCTCGATAGACGCAGAAAAAGCATTCGACAAAGTACAGCATCCCTTTATGTTCAAAACATTAGAAAAACTAGGGATAACAGGAACTTACCTTGATATTGTAAAAGCTATTTACGCTAAGCCCCAGGCTAGCATCATTCTGAATGGAGAAAAATTGAAGGCATTCCCCTTAAAATCAGGAACAAGACAGGGATGCCCTCTATCACCACTTCTATTCAATATAGTTCTCGAAACACTGGCCAGAGCAATTAGACAAACGAAAAAAATTAAAGGCATAAAAATTGGAAAGGAAGAACTTAAATTATCACTATTTGCAGATGACATGATTCTATACCTAGAAGACCCAAAATGGTCTACAAAAAAACTACTAGAACTAATAAATGAATTCAGCAAAGTGGCAGGATATAAAATCAACACGCACAAATCAAAGGCATTTCTGTATATCAGCAACAAAACCTCTGAAATGGAAATAAGGAAAACCACTCCATTCACAATATCCTCAAAAAAAAATAAAATACTTGGGAATCAACCTAACAAAAGAGGTGAAAGATTTATACAATGAAAACTACAGATCCCTAAAAAGAGAAGTAGAAGATGATCTTAGAAGATGGAAAGATATACCCTGTTCATGGATAGGCAGAACTAACATCATAAAAATGGCGATATTACCAAAAGTCCTCTATAGGTTTAATGCAATGCCAATCAAAATTCCAATGGCATTGCTTGTAGAAATAGATAAAGCAATCATGAAATTCATATGGAAAAATAAAAGACCCAGAATAGCAAAAGCAATTCTAAGCAGGAAGTGTGAATCAGGTGGTATAGCAATACCAGATTTCAAACTATACTACAGAGCAATAGTAACAAAAACAGCATGGTACTGGTACCAAAACAGGCGGGTAGACCAATGGTACAGAATAGAGGATACAGAGACTAATCCACAAAGTTACAACTATCTTATATTCGATAAAGGGGCTAAAAGCATGCAATGGAGGAAGGATAGCATTTTCAACAAATGGTGTTGGGAAAACTGGAAATCCATATGCAACAAAATGAAACTGAATCCCCTCCTCTCACCATGCACAAAAATTAGCTCAAAATGGATCAAGGACCTTGATATCAAATGAGAGACTCTGCGTATGATAGAAGAAAAAGTTGGCTACGATCTACATATTGTGGGATCAGGCTCCAAATTCCTTAACAGGACACCCATAGCACAAGAGTTAATAGCAAGAATCAACAAATGGGACTTACTTAAACTAAAAAGTTTTTTCACAGCAAGAGAAACAATAAGAGAAGTAAATCGGGAGCCTACATCATGGGAACAAATTTTTACCCCCCACACTTCAGATAGAGCCTTAATATCCAGAGTTTACAAAGAACTCAAAAAATTGGACAATAAGACAACAAATAATCCAATCAACAAATGGGCCAAGGACCTGAACAGACACTTCTCAGAGGAGGACATACAATCAATCAACAGATACATGAAAAAATGCTCACCGTCTCTAGCAGTCAGAGAAATGCAAATCAAAACTACCCTAAGATACCATCTCACTCCAGTAAGATTGGCAGCCATTATGAAGTCAAATAATAACAAGTGCTGGCGAGGATGTGGAGAAAAGGGTACACTTGTACATTGCTGGTGGGACTGCAAATTGGTTCGGCCAATTTGGAAAGCAGTATGGAGATTCCTGGGAAAGCTAGGAATGGAACCACCATTTGACCCAGTTATTGCCCTTCTTGGTCTATTCCCTGAAGACCTTAAAAGAGCGTACTACAGGGATACGGCCACATCGATGTTCATAGCAGCACAATTCACAATAGCTAGACTGTGGAACCAACCCAGATGCCCTTCAATGGATGAATGGATTAAAAAAATGTGGCATTTATACACTATGGAGTATTACACAGCACTAAAAAATGACAAAATCATGGAATTTGCAGGGAAATGGATGGCATTAGAGCAGATTATGCTCAGTGAAGCTAGCCAATCCCTAAAAAACAAATACCAAATGTCTTCTTTGATATAATGAGAGCAACTAAGAATAGAGTAGGGAGGAAGAGCAGGAAGAAAAGATTGACATTAAACAGAGGCACGAGATGGGAGGGAAAGAGAGAGAAAAGTGGAATTACATGGAAATGGAAAGAGACCCTCATTGTTATAAAAAACTACATAAAAGAGGTTGTGAGGGGAATTGGAAGAAAAATAAGGAGAGAAATGAATTACAGTAGATGGGATAGAAAGAAAAGATGGGGGGGAGGGGGATAGTAGAGGATAGGAAAGGTAGCAGAATACATCATTCACTAGTATGGCATTATGTAAAAATGTGAATGTGTAACCTATGTGATTCTGCAATCTGTATTTGGGGTAAAAATGGGAGTTCATAACTCACTTGAAACTATTGTTCGAAGTATGATATGTCAAGAGCTTTGTGATGTTGTGAACAACCAATAAAAAAAAAATAAAAATAAAAATAGATATTCAAAAAAAAAATAAAAAAAATAAAAGACTCCAACGTGAATTTACATTAATTCTGTTTAAATAATTATAACTGCTTAGTTAATTTTAGTAAATGTATAACTATATATCAGGAGAACAATATTATACAGTGAAGAGAAATCAACTATATACAAAATTGAAGCTAGCAATATAGTAAAAACAACGCCATGAACTATTATTTGTGTATTGTTTCACAGAACTTTATGATGAAGTAACAGAAATTATTGATAATAATAAAATAAATCAGTTTGATTTAATGTTTTTAAAATATCCAGATCTTTACTTCTAATAAAACCTTCAAAAATAAAAAAAAATAAAAAAAAAAAAAGAAAGCCTGGTCTCCAATGTGTCAATGTTTGGAGGTGGGGCTTTTGGAAGATGATTATATTATGAGAATTCTTCCCTCATCAGTGGATTAATCCATTGATAGTTTCATAGCTTATGAATTAAGAGAGGTTATAGAAAGTTTAGAAGGTGGGGCTTAGTTGTAGGAAGTCAGTCACAGGGGTTATGCCTTGGGGTATTTCTTGTCCTGGTATCCTTTGGTCTCTCTGTTGCCCAGCCACCATGATGTGAGCAGCTTTGCTGTACCATGCCCTTCCACCATGATGCTCTGCCTTGCTACAGGCCCAGACACAATGGAGCCAGTTGACCATGGATTAAAACCTCTGAAACTGTGAGCCAAAATATTTTTTGTCCTTTAGGTTGTTATTCTCAGGTGTTTTGTGATGAAAAGCTACCTGACAGAACTACCTGACTTCAAAATGTCTGGGTTCACAGTCCCACAAACTAAGAAACATTAATGAAAGGATAGGATTTCTTGGCCCTTTCAGTGCCATCTGAGGACTCAAGGTCTTATGCACATGTGTTAATGGTAATAGAGTGGAGAAGAGACTTTTTGGATTTCCATGGCAATGGAGCCCAAAGCTCTGTGATTCCAAAGCCACTTAGTGCAGTTTGTTTGTTTACTCAGTGTTTCTTTCTAGATATACATGACAGTATATTGCATTTTGACATAAGTTCTAATGGAGGATATAGTTGTTTTCATTTTTCATTTGTCTCACATTATATTCTAAATTCCTTTGCAATTTCTCCTTGCCTTATTTCACTAGCTAGAATCTCCAAAGAGCTAACATCTTTTTTCTTGTTCCTCACCTAGGAGGAAAATATTCTTTTGCCATTAAGTGTGATGTTAGATTTAGATTTTTCATAGACTCCTTTTTATCAATTTAAGGGTGTTTATTCTTCTATTACTACATTGCTGAGAGACTTATGAAATTTAGATTTTTGTCAAATGCCTTTCCTGTCACTACTGAGACAGTTTTTATAACTTGTTAATTTGGTGAAATACATTAATTAATTTTTTGTGCATCTTTGTATGGTTTTTATTACTCTTTTATTCTTTGTGTTCTTTTATTTATTTATTTTTTTTGTAGTGCTTAGGATCAAACCTGCTTCCTCACACATGCTAGCTAGGCAAATGCTCTAACACTGAGCTATAAGCCCAGCCCACATTAATTCATTTTTAAATGTCAAAACCTCTTGTATTCTTGAGATAAATTATACTTGGTGGTAAGATGATATACATGAGATATGATATTGCTATATTGTTTACTTCAATTTGCTAAAATTATTGTAAAACTATTGTACCTAGCGGGTGGTGTTGTAGTTCAGTGGTATAGCGTTTACCTAGTACATATGAGGCACTGGGTTCAATCCTCAGCACCACATAAAAATAACTGAAATGAAGTATTGTGTCCATCTATAACTAAAAACAAATGTTTAAAAAATATTGTACCTGCATCTCATGAAGGATGTTAGTCTTTAGTTTTTCACTTAATTGGTATGAGAGTACTTTTGGCTCTGTAAAGTGAGTTTAAAAGTAACCCCTTCTCTTGATTTTTTCTGGAGGCATTTGTTCTGCTTTATGTATTTGTCAGAATTCATTAGTAAGATCACCTGAGCCTAAAATTAATTATAAATTTCAGGGAAGATTAATTACAAATTTTTTGAATGGATACAGGGCTTTTTAAGTTTCTTTCCTTCCTCTTTTTTTTTCTTCTTTTTATTTTCTTTCTTGCAGTGCTGGGGATCAATCCCAGAGACTTGCATATGTTAGGCAAGTGCTTTATCACTAAGCTATACCCTTAGTCCCAATCGTTTATTTTTGAGTCTTGTTTCATGCTTTTCTCTTTCAAGTGCTTTGTCAATTTCATCCAAACTATTGAATTTATTAACATTAATTTGTTCAAAATACTCATTTATTTTATTTTAATATCTGTAGAACTCAAAATGATGTTATCAATCCTGTTTCTGCTATTGCTAATTTGTGTCTTCTATCTTAGTTGGTTTTGTGTTGCTCTAGTAAAATATCTGAGGATAGAGACTTCATAAGGAAAAGGAGTTTATTTGGCTCATGATTCTGGTGGCTGTTCTATCTAAACAGCACTATGCTGATGTCCTGGCAATGGCCTCCTGGCAGCATCACAGCATGGCAGAGAAACAGAGAAACTGCTGGGTGCATAAGGGGCCAAATATATAGAGTAGAGTCACTATATAATCACTGTTGCAAGCAAGAAGTAATCCATTCACACAAAACCAATCCCACATTCATTAAAACAGCATTACTTTATTCATGAGGGTGGAGGCCTTATGGCTTTTTAAGCCCCACTTTCAGACTCCAAATTTCATTTGTTATGGTGCTGGGATCAAACTTCTGGCCTTATGCATGATACACACATTTCAAAAGCTTCCACCACCTTTCAGTAAGTCACATTCAGGACCATGTCTTCATACATGACCTTTGGGGGGTAGAACATATTCAAAACATAGCACCTTCTCATTTTTCCCCTCATCACTTTGTCTACACGTTTCTGAATTTTATTGATCTTCTGAAAGGCTTTTGGTTTCATTTATTTTCTCTATTTCTGTTTTATAATTCATTAATTTTATGCTAACCTTTATGTTTTTTTTTTTTGCAGTACTGTGATTGAATACAGGGGCCCTTTACCACTGAGCTTCATCCCTAGCCCTCTCTTGTACTTATTTTTTAAAAACTAAAACACTTTTTTCCTGGATATCAAATAATTACATCTTGCTTATTAACCCAGACAGATAGTATATTTATTTTCAATGAGATACTTAGATCATTTACTTTGAATGTCATTATTAACATGGCTGTTTAAATGTATCAACTTAATATTTGTTGTCAGTTTTTCCTATCCTTCTTTTGTTCCTTTTCTCTGCTTTCCTTCTGATTGAATATTTTGATTAACTCATATTTTAATGATATTGTATTTTTCATTGTGATAAAATGTAAATAATATAAATTATACCATTTTACCCATTTTGAAAAAAATTAAAAATATTTTTGTAGTTATAGATGGATATAATACCTTAATTTTATTTATTTATCTTTATATGTTGCTGAGGACTGAACCTGGGGCCTCATACATGCTAGGTATGTACTCTACCACTGAGCCACAACCCCTGCCTCCATTTTACCCATTTTTTTTTAATATTTGTTTTTCAGTTTTCGGTGGACCCAACATCTTTATTTTATTTTATTTTTATGTGGTGCTGAGGATCGAACTCAGTGCCCCGCACATGCCAGGCGAGCATGTTACCGCTTGAGCCACCTCCCCAGCCCCCATTTTACCCATTTTTAAATGTGCAAGTTAGTGACCCTAAGTTTATTCATAATGTTGTGTGACCACTATCCACTTACAGAACTTTCTCATAATACAAACAAGAAACTCCACCAATCAAACAATAATTCTTCATTCCCTCTGAACTTTCATCTTCTGGTAACATTTTTTCCCTACATCCAGTCTTTATGAATTTGCCTATTCTAGGTGCCTCATATAAGTAGAAGCATAAATTTGTACTCTTAGTGTGGCTTATTTATTTAGCACAACTTTTGAAGGTTTACCCACATTGTAACATGTATCAGAATTTCATCATTTTTAAGACTGAAAATTATTCTATTGCATATGTATGACACATTTTGTTTATTCATCTGTTGTAGACATTTGGGTTGTTTGCACCTTTTGGCTATTGTGAATAATGCTGCTATGAATATTGGTATACAAGTATCTGTTTGAGATTCTGCTTTCAGTTCTTTGGGGATATATACGGATGAATTAAATTGCTGATCATATGCTAATTCTATATTTGATTTTTCACAGCAACTTCACAATTTCACTTTCCCACCAGTAATGCATAGGGCTCTGATTTCTCTATATCTTCACCAATATTTGTCATTTTACCTTTTAGAAAAATCTTAGGCAGGATGGAATATGGCATCCCCGCTGCTCCTCAACCTGGATTTACAAAACAGGAAGTTGGTTTCTCAGTGAGGTGCATAACTGAGGAAATTCACTGAACGCTAATACTGAACTGTAAAAAAACAAAAAATTCTACATCATCATAGAAGTCAGAAATGTGAACATAAGAAATAATGCCTTAGAGAAGTAGAAGCTTGGGCAACAGCATGACTGCCAGTGGCAGTAGTGAAGGGGAAGGGGAGTGCAGGCAAACAATGGAGAAGGCAAGGCTGGCAGGCAAATAAAGAAAAATGATTTGGGGTAACCTGTGGATTAGAGAAGAAAGCTGATTTTAACAGACACCGACTTCGTGGGGGGAGCAAATCAGTGAAAACAATTCCCAAAATAACTCCCACAGAAGAAGAGTTCAGGGCATGGAAATAAATGCCAGGATCCCTGGGAAAGCTGCTGGGGTGGCACTGCCCCCTGCTGGGGAAAGCATGAGCTTCCCCCTACCAGAGAAGGCAGCTATCTGCCTGTTACACTGACACTACCTGAGAAAGCAATCACCCAATGACTTCCAGTGGCCAGGGGCTTGCACTACTGCCATCCTGTGGTTATGGAAGCATGAGCTAGCACTACTGGAGAAAGCAGTCATCAGTTGAGTTCCTGCAGCCAGCGGACAGTACACTGACACTACCACTACCACTACCAGTACCAATACCAGCACGCCTGTAATCCCAGTGACTCCAGAGACTGAAGCAGGAGGATCAAGTTCAAAGCCAGCCTCAGCAAAAGCAAGGTACTAAGCAACTCAGTGAGGCCTTGTCTCTAAAATGTAAAAAGGGGGATGGGAATGTAGCTTGATCACTTGATGCTGAATACTCGATCTAACCCAAAGTTTTGTATTGCTGGTACTGATGTTAAATGCTGACCCCACCATTCCCATATAGGTTGTAATTAGTGTCGCAGATGTCAAAGTAGACCCTGGACATTTATCTCAAAACTATAAATCTTCTGTAATATTAGTGCTATTCCTGGGTCCTCTCCCTCTCTTCTAAGAGGGGCCAGAATGTGACTAGGACACTTTGAGATGACAGAATAGAGATGCTGCTCCCCCAAAACACTCACAATCCAGTCAAAAAAAAGTGAATCATCTCACCCCACACAAGACATAGCCACACCTAAGCCTAAACATTACTTGAACACATAGAACTGGGGAGACAAAAACCCAAAACATAAAAACAGGCCCCAAGGAGAAACAAATGGAGGGGAACTTCAGGTCCCACCCCTTGATGTCTACTCATGTATCAAAACCAAAGAGAAATCCCAGAATAAAAAGAACTGCATATGAAAGGACACATGTGTAAAAGAGGTAGGGAGATCCATCTTAATGAATGAACAAAATCTAGGACCTCTGAAAACATGAGGAAATAGACAAACAAATCTGTCCCCCAAATTCACAATTTCTCAACAAAGGATCCAACGGATATGGGAGAAGATGAAATTCCAGAGAAAGTATATAAAAAACTGATCATTAAAATGTTCAGTGAACTAAAAGAATATCTGTGGAATGAATTAAGAAAGTAAATATGGGAGATAAAAATCATTTCAATAAAGAAATAGAAATATTGAAAAGAATCTAATCAGAACTCCTGAACATAAAAGATATAATAATTTAAAAAATTACTTGAAAGTATCATTGACTGATTAGATTGCATAGAAAACAGAATTTCAGTGCTTAAAGACAGAACTTCAGACCTTAAAGACAGGATATGTGAATTTGAGTATAGGATACAATAAAGGGAAAAATAATAGAACATGATCAGAATATATAAGAACTCTGGGACAACAGCAAGAGACCAAATGTGAGAATCATTGGGATAGAGGAGAATATGGAGATGTAAGATAAAGGCATTAAAAACCTTTTTTTCAATGAGATAGTCACAAGACTCCCCTTATACCTTAAAGGAGATATCCACATACAGGATGTATACAGGAACTCAAATGGACCTCATCAGAAGAGAAGTTCTCTAGGACACATTATAATCAAAATGCATAAGATATAAAATAAGGACAGAATAATAAAAGCTGCAAAAGAGAAAGAAACATGTCATATTTAGAGGCAAACCAATAAGGCTCACTTCTGATTTCTCAATTCAGAGACTAAAAGCAAAGAGGGCCTGGAATGAGATACTCCAAGCTCCAAAAGAAAACAAATGTCAATCAAGATTGGTATACCAAGTAAAGCTCTCTTTCATAGTTGATGGGGAAGTAAAAATTTTCCACAAACAGGATAAACTAGTGGGCTAGGGTTGTAGCTCAGTGGTACAGTGCTTGCCTAGCAAGTGTGAGGCACTGGGTTTGATTCTCAGCAACACATATAAATAAATAAATTAAATTAAATTAAAATATTTTTAAAAAGGATAAACTAAAATAATTCATGACAACCAAGCCAGCATTACAAAGAATTCTCAAAGATAAACCGCTCATAGAGGAACCCAAAACCAAATCCAATAATTCCCAAATAGATGATGATCAATAGAATACTAATCACCTAAATGAGAAGAAAGATTTATATATGACAAAACTAAAATATGGCAAAAACCCACAAAAACATACTCAAAATAACACTAAATATAAATGGTCTCAACTCCAATTAAAACATACAGATTAGCAGAAAGGATCAAAAACAAGATCCAATTAGATACCATTTGCAAGAGACTCATCTCATGCACAAAGATACTCACAGGCTGAAGGTAAAAGGAAGGAAAAAAATTCCATGCAAAGAGAGTTCATAAATAAGCCAGAAAGGCTATTCTCATATCTAACAAATTTGATTATAAGAAAAAATTAATCAAAAGAAACAAAAAGGCAATTAAACCCTGGTAAGGGAAAAATCCAACAAGAATATATAATGATAGTAAATTTATATGCCCCAAATGTCAGTGCTCTCAATTACATCAAAAAATACTCCTTGACATTAAACCCAAGATGGACCCCAATACAATAATACTGGGTTATTTCAACACACCCCATCACCAATAGACACATGATCAAAGCATCTAGAGAATATTTCACCCCCAAATAGCTGAATTTACATTATTGTTAGCAGCTCATGCAATCTTTGTCTAAAATAGACCATATTATAGGTCACGATGTATGTCTTAGCAAATACTAAAAAAAATAATAATATAATCACATACATCCTACTTACCATAATGGAATGAAAATCCAAATTAACAGCAAGAAAAATACAAAAACCACAAAACGCACGGAGATTAAACAATACTCTTTTAAAAAATTTTTAATTTGTTTTAATTAGTTATACATGACAGTATAATGCATTTATGCACTTTGATATATCATACATAGGTGGGATATAAGTTCTCATTTTTCTGAGTGTGCATGTTGCAGAATCATATTGGTCATGTAGTCACATATATACATACAGTAATAATGTCTGTTTCATTCTACTATCTTTCCTATCCCCACATCCCCTCTCTTCCCCTCCCATCACTTCCCTCTACCTAATCTAAGATAATGCTATTCTTCCCTAGTGTTCCCCACCTAATTGTGAGTTAGCATCCACATATTAGAGAAAACAATACTCTTTTAATTGAATAATGAATCAAGGATGAAATGAGAGAAATTCTTAGAAACAAATGAAAATAAAAATATAACAAATCAGAATCTCTGGGCCAGTCGTGGTGATGAACATCTGTAATCTCCAAGGCTTGGAGATTGAGGCAGGAGGATCACAAGTTCAAAGTCAGCCTCAGCAACTTAGCAAGGCCCTAAGAAACTTAGAAAGACACTGTGTCAAAGTAAAAAAAAATAAAAGAAAATAAAAAGGGCTGAGGAAGTGGCTCATTGTTTAAGTAACCCTGTGTTCAATCCGGGTACAAAAAAAAAAAAAAAAAAACCTCTGGGACATTATGACAGCTATTCTAAGAAGAAGCTTTACAGCACCACTGATTGCCTACATTAAAAAATAGAGATTGAACTTATGCTCCACCTTAAGACTTAAGAAAATGAAGAACAAAGTAGCACCCAAAGCAGTAGAAGATAGGAAATAATAAAAATCACAGTCAAAATTAATAAAATAAAAAATACACAGGATCAATAAACAAAGGGCCAATTTTTTGAAAAAATAAATAAGATTGATAAATTCTAAGAAAAATTAATCAAATGTAAAATGGACAAGGTGCAAATCAACAAAATTAAATTGCAAAAGGAGATATCTTCACAGACACTTCTGAAATCCAGAGTATCACTGGAAACTATTTTGAAAATTTATTCTCAAATAAACTGGAAAATCTAGAAGACACTGACAAATTCCTATACTTTTATAACCTTCCCAAATTGATCCTAGAAGATATAGAAATTTAAACAGACCAATATCAGTATTGAAATTGAAACCACAATTAGAAGCCTACCAACAGCGAAAAGCCTAGGATCAGGCTTGAATTCTACCAGCCCTTTAAAGAACTAATACCAGTCCTTCTCCAATTATTCCATGAAATTGAAAGTGAAAGAACACTCCAAAATACATTCTATGAAGGCAGAATAAACCTGATACCAAAACCAGAGAACGACACATCAAGGAAAGAAAACTACAGACCAATCTTCCTGACAAACATAGATACAAAACACCTTAATAAAATATTAGCAAAAAGCATTCAAAAACATATTAAGAAGGACATGCAAATAAAATCTACAATAAGATTTCATCTTACTCCAGCCAGAAAGGCAATTATCAAGAATACAAATAATAATAAATGCTGGTGAGGATTTTGGGGAAAAGGTACACTCATACCTTGTGGGGACTACAAATTAGTGCAATCACTTTGGAAAACAATATGAAGAGTCCTGAAAAAAAAAACTATGAATGGAACCACCATATGACCCAGCTCATCCACTCCTCAGTATTTATCCCAAAAAACTAAAATGGTCATATTCTAGTGATACAGGCACATCAATGTTTATAGCCACACAATTTACAATAGCCAAATTATAGAATCAATAAAGATGCCCATTGATAGATGCATGCAACAAGAAAATGTTGTATATACACACAGTATAGTTTTACTCAGACCTAAAGAAGAATGAAATAATGGCATTTACCTGAAAGTGGATGGAAATAGAGAAAATTATGCTAAGTGAAATAAGCTAGACTCAGAAAATCAAGGGTCCATTGTATTCTCTCATATGAAGGAGCTAGAGCAAAATAAAGGAAACAAGGCATTGCAGAAGGGAATCAGATATCATAAAGAGATAGGGAATATCAGTGGAATAGAAGTAGGAAAACAAGAGAGTGGGAGTATGGAAGGGAAAGAGAAAGAAATGTGGAAATAATTTAACAGGATCCTGTTATATACACATATAAATGTACCAAAGCAAATTTCTCCTTTATGTAGAAAGTACCAATGAAAAATAAATAAAGAAAGAAACAAAAGGAGGATCAGTAGAATAAAGGAGGGGGAAAGGGGGAGTGAGGAGTGGAGTAAAGTGGGAGATAGGGATTAAAATCAAATTCCTTGTATGTATGATTTTATCAAAGGAACTCAAATACTATGCATAATTATAATGCTCTAATAAAAAACTGAAGAAAAATATTAGCTATACTCATGAGTATGAAGTGGAATCTAATTTTGTTTTCTTGTGCTTGTATTTTTGTAATGATTGGTGATGTTGATTATCTTTTTAGGTGCTAAATGTCCATTTTTATACCACTGAAGATTTATGGCTCTAGAATATAACAAGATTGGAAATGTAGAACACCTAGAAAATATATCCAGTCATATAAACATAAAATGGCCAGGTATTTACGCAAAAGCATACACACATGCACACACACATTCTGGATAAATAATACCTTCTAATTTTAGCAATGGACATGAAAGTTTATAATTAAGTAGTTAAAATATTATATTCTTAGAGAACTGATCACAAACAATGCTGTCCTTGATTTCAATCCAATTAACTTCCAACTGATACACATATGTCACAGGGAATTTCAATGTCATATTTCTTGATTTAGATAAATGTTGCCCATTTACTCAATGAGAATTATCATAAACACAGATTTTATACAGAAAGTACTAACACTTTAGAAAGACAAAAAATCATATCCCCCTGTGGAGAGAAGGCTGTGTCCTGCTCTGAGTTACTCCAGAATGTATATAAGAGCAATTTTCAGGCTGTACCTAAAAGTATTACTCCATTTTGTAATGCAGTAATTTGCCATAAAATACTCCATTTTAAGTTAAAGTGCTGAGGTGGAATGTCTCTATACCTTGTTCACACAAGTAAACAACCACAATTTGCCTGGTACAACCACAAGGCACAAATGATAAATAAATTAATCATGCCAATAAAAATGATCATCTGTGAACTTATCAAATTAATCAAAAGAACATGAATGCATGGGTATACCAAACTCATAGCAGAAAAACCAGGCCCAAGAACTTACCAAAAACATCAGATTACCGAATGAAGCAACTCTTTCAATTGAGGTCCATTAAAAGAGAAGGACCCTGAGCCTGGACATGGGAGCATCCTGACCCATCACCAGATCACTCCTAATCATGAACCTTGCCAAGAAAAATTGTCACAGCAATGAACCTATGAATCTTTGGCTTTGGGCTTTTTTTAGTATGCAGTTTCTCTTACTCAGAGTGACCATGCATGAGCCACTCCAGGTTGATACTGAAACTTTGGGATCCTGGCCTAGAATAAGTTCCTGTGCTTTGACAGCTTGGCTCCCTGAAAAAGTTCTTTGGCTGGTTCTTAATCATATCAGATTTCCCAAAGTGACTCTTTGCATTTTTATCTGCTCTCTTTTTGCTCACAGCTCACCGTCCTAAATGCCTGTGCATGCCTTAACCCTTTATTAGTCTTTCTGTAACCCACACATATTTGTGTAAAGTATGATGTGTTATGCTATTAGAGATTAAGACTGGAATGAAAGAATATGTGATTGCCTGGCTTACCAGGCGACCTACAAGTGTTTGCTGGACTGCCACCATTGAAAGAGGTGTAGCCTATAAGATTGTTATTCAATTGATTCTGACATTGTGGAAACATACAAATGTGTTTAGTCTATGTCAATGACATAGCTTACTCATGACACCAGGCTTTTAAAAATCATTTGTTTTTATATCTCTTATTCACTTTGATCAAATATAATATATTGTCTTAAACCTAAGTATAACTAAAGATGTTCAAGCCATTTTGGTCCTCCTTTCTAATCAAAGTTTGGTCCATGGACAACCAACTAGGAGATTTGTAAGAATGTAGAATCTCAGGCTCTACCCTCTTCTTTCTTGAACCCAAATCTGCAATTTAACAAAGATGCCTTGACATTTCTATGCACATGAAAGTTTGAGAAACACCTATGGTAATATCTTTCAGTAGAGAACTTATCTAATCTTCAAATGTGATTTTGCATATATTTGTTCTGATTATGTAGTTAATTAAAATTTGTGGCACTGGGGTTTGATTCCAAGGGTGCTCTACCTTTTTTAATTTTTATTTTGAGACAAGGGCTTCCTAAGTTACCCAGGCCTGCCTCACTCTTGAGATCCTCCTCTCTCAAATTCCCAAGTAACTTGGATTCCACACATGTAGCACCAAGCCAGACTAATTTTGTAGTTAATCTTTACAGTACCATATCCAACTTATATCCAAGTTTTCCTGGTTGTATGACTTTTTCTACCACATGTGTCCAAATGAAAATGACTTATCTTCTGATGATTTTTTCCTAGTTTCAAATTGCATAAAGACTAGAATATATCAAGTTTTTTTTTCACCAGAGATCAAGCTATATTTACATTTCAAGTATTAGGCCACTTGGAGGAGGCATCCCAGTTATCCTGAATATACTGTTACCATGTAGGATATTTTGAAAATTAAAAAAAAAAAATTAGACATGCCAACCTATAGCAACAGCTTAACATATATTGAGTTCTGTGAACAATTCAAAGACAACTGTACATATTAATTCATCAATCTTCTAATTTATAATGCTAAGTTAGTGGATGTTATTATCAATGTCTTATAGAGGCAGAGAGAGCTTAAAACAAATATCTTAACACTACATATCTAGTAAGTGGCAGGAACTGAATTCAAATCCAGAGATCTATAATTGACTACTCTGTTTTTCCTCTTATAATAGATTTCCTATATTTAGTTTGTTCAGAAATAGTTTTACAATGATCAAGGCTACTAGTCTTTTTACTTATTTCTAACACTTATACCAGAGAAAGGCTATGTTAAGGAAGCAGCTATTAAGAACACAAGCAACAATAAGTGTTCACAAGAAAGGTGAAGAGAGAAAGGCACACATACATTGCTGGTGGGTCTGAAAATTGGTGCAGCCAATATGGAAAGCAGTATGGAGATTCCTTGGAAAACTGGGAATGGAACCACCATTTGACCCATCTATCCCTCTCCTCACTCTATACCCAAAGGTCTCAAAAACAGCATACTACAGGCACACAGCCACATCAATGTTTATAGCAGCACAATTCACAATAGCTATACTGTGGAACCAACCTAGATGCTCTTCAGTAGATAAATGGATAATGAAAATGTGGTATATATACACAATGGAATATTACTCAGCAATAAAAGAGAATAAAATCATGGCATTTGCAGGTAAATGGATGGAGTTGGAGAAGACAATGCTAAGTAAAGTTAGCCAATCCCCAAAAACAAAATGCTGAATGTTTTCTCTGATATAAGGAGGCTGATTTATGAATTTATGTGGTTAGGGGGAGTATGGGAGGATTAGATGAACTCTAGATAGGGCAGAGGGGTGGGAGGGGAAGAGAAGGGACATGAGGGTAAAAACGATGGTGGAATGAGATGGACATCATTACCCTAAGTACATGTATGTAGACATAATTGATGTGAATATTTGTATACAACCAAAGATATGAAAAAATGTGCTGTATGTGTGTAATATGAATTGTAATGCATTCTGCTGTCATATATAACACATTAGAATAAAAATAAATTTAAAAAGAAGTTAAAGTAGTATGCCAAATGAGAATGTATTAATAAATATAAAATACATTTTATAATTTATAATACATTTTATAATTTTAAAAAGGAAGTTTAGAGTCACAAGATCTCATTACAGATTTGATTTTGTCACATAAAATCAACTTTTTGTTAAACATTTTGTTTTGAAATAATTATAGATACATACTCACTTGAAAGAACATAGAAAAATCTTGTGCACCCTTTACCTAGTCCCCACAATGATATCATCTTGAAGAACTGTAGAGAAATATCACAAGGATATTTATATTGATATAATCTTATTATAATTTCCTTAGTTTTACTAATACTCATTTGTGTATGTGTGTTGCTTCCATTTGATCTAATTACATGTGTGGGTTCATTTGTTCACCACACCTGTCAATATATAAAACAGTTTCATCATCACAAGGATCTCTTGTATTGCCCTTTTATAGCCACATCCACTTCCTTCCATAATCTCCTTATCTCTAAATCTAGCAATATTATATAAATGGAATCATACCTATGATGAAAATCTGTGTGTAGGTATTTGTATAAACATAAGCTTTCATTTCTCTGGGAGAAATAATGCATAGTGCAATTGCTGCATGGTGTTATGGTTTGCTTCCTACATATCTTCCCAAAACTAATGAATTGAAAATTTGATCCTAGCTGATGATATTATTGGGAAATATTGGAGACGTTATAAGGAGAGACCTATTTTTAGGAAGTGAGCCATTGGGAAAATGTACTTTAAGTGTATATTGGGACCCTGAACTCTTCTTTCTATTTTTGCTTCCTGACCACCATGAGATAAGCAGTTTTCCATAACCATGTGCTTTTGCCACAATTCACTGCATTGCCATAGGTCTAAAAGCAACAAGGCCAAGTGACTATTGGCTGAAATGCTATGAGCAAAATAAATCTTTCCTTTTCAATGATAACTGTTCTTAGGTATTTTGTCACAATGTTGGAAAGATAACAGAAAATTGATTCCAAGAAGTGGGGTCATTGCTATGTGTGTACCCAATAATATGGTTTAAAAGCCTTTGGAATTGGTTTGCAGGAAGAGTTTGGAAAAATTTGGAGAAGCACGCTGATGAAAGCTTAGAGGCAGGCATGTTGGTGCATGCCTGTGATCCCAGCAGCTCTGGAGGGCAAGGCACTAAGCAACTCAGTGAGACCCTGTCTGCAAATAAAACACAAAATAGGGCTGGGGATGTGGCTCAGTCGTTGAGTGCCCCTGAGTTCAATCCCCAGTACCAAAAAAGAAAAAAAGAAAGTAAGTTTAGAATATTATAAGCAGAACTTAATGATTCTGATGTGAGCCCAGAAGAAGAGAATGCTGATAAGAATGTAGACAGTAAAGGCTGTGCTCATGATATTTCAGATGGAAATAAGGACTCTAATGGAAATAGAGCTAGAGGGCATTCATGTTATAATTTGGGAAAATAACCTAAAGTTTTTGTCCATGCTCATGTCCTGAAGTTTTATGTGAGGCTGAGTTTAAAGGTTATTGACTAGTGTATCTGGGAGATGAAAAGTCAAGGGAGCATAGCATTCAGGCAGTCATGTAGGTACTAAGAGATGCTTTCAGCAAGATTTATAGTGAGAATTGGAGGAAAAGTGAAGAAAAGAATGATTTTTAAAATTTGCAGTTTTGCCAGAAAAATAACAGTTTAAAGTTGCAGCCAAAGACAATATGACTGCTAAAGAAATAAGTGTCATTAAAATGAAGCCAAGCACTTCACACTGGGACCAAAGGAAAGGTGACTTGAGAGCATCCCAGGAATCAGCAAGACCCCACCCATCACAGAATCAAAGACTTTTGCCTGTCCCCAGGCACCCTGCCTGCCCCCAGGCACCCTGTCTGCCCCCAGGTACCCTGCCTGCCCAGAGCTACCAGTTCTTTAGGATTCATTTTCCCATGTTCAGCCATTCAGCCAAAGATTGCTGCAGCCATGGTCTAACTGGGCCTGGTTACTCTTCAGGTTGGTGGCAGAAACTAGCATTGTCCATGTGGTACTGGTTTTGCAGACATGCAGAATTCAGGACTTATGGGGGTCATGGAGGCTTCCACTGAGATTTCAAAGGGAAGCCTAGGAAGTCAGTCAATGCATGGCAGGGTCAGAATACCTGCAAAAAGTCCCTGAGAGAGTGATATGTGAAGCTGTGAGAGGGAAACCAAAGCTTCAATGCAAGCCCCCAAAAGTCAGAAAGGTGTCACCTACAAAAGTTTCCACCATCTCCCAATAGCACCATCAGTTAGGGACTAAGTCTTTAATATATGAGCTTTTGGGGGACATTTAATATCCAAACCATAAAAGCAAATGACATAGGAATGTCTGCTGAAGAAAGCCAGTGAATAGAGCCAGCCAAAGCAAGATTCCATATGGGCTGCTGACAGCAAGATCATAGGGCTGCCAAGCCCTTTGGAGTTCAAATCACACTGTCACGTGTTCCAGATGCTGGACATAGAGATAGAGAATTTAATGTTTACTCTGCTGTGTTTTCATATTGCTTTGGTCTAATCATTCATTTTGGAGCAGGAATATTTACCTTCTGCCAGTGGGTTGGAAATATCACACACACACACACACACAAAAAATAAAAACACACATATAAATATATATTTTAAAATTTTTACAGGGGCTCACACGTAAGAGTTTTCCTTCAATCTCAAAGGCTTTGGACTTTTGAGCAATGCTGGAGCTGTTAAAACTATGGGAACTCTTGAAGATTGAATGAATGCAGTTTACACTGTGAGAGGGACATGAGCCTTTGTCACCAACAGTGGTGGAATGGTATGGTTTGGATATTAAATGTCTCCCAAAGGCTCACGTGTTGAAGGTCGGGTCTCTAGCTGATGGTGCTATTGTGAGGTGGAAGATATGGGTCCTAGTTGGAAGAAGGAGGACATTGGGGTCATGCCCTTAATGGGTATATTGAGACTCCAGTCTCTTCCTCTTTTTTCTTGGTGCCTACCATGAGTAGCCTTCCTCCACCATGCATTTTCATCATGATGTACAATATCGCCATGGGACTAAAAGCAACCAGGCTAAGTGATCATGGACTGAAACCTCTGAATCTATGAGCCAAAAAAAAATATTTTGTCACAGCAATAAAAAGCTAACACATATGATAATTGCATATTTACTTTTATACAAATTTCCAAACTGTTTTCTTTTACTTTTTTTTTTGTACCAAGGATTGACCCAGGGGTGCTTAACCACTGAGCCACATCCTCAGCCCCTTTTTATTTATTTATTTTTTATTTTGAGAGAGGGTCTTGCCAAGGCCTTGTTAAGTTGCTGAGGCTGGCACTGAACTTGTGTTCCTCCTGCCTTAGCCTCCCAAGCTGCTAGGATTACAGGTTTGTGCTACCACACCCAGCTTCCAAACTATTTTCAAGATTATTTTTATTTTTTTGTTTTTGTAGGGGTACTGGGTATTGAACCCAGAAGTGCTTTATAACTGAGTTACATCTCTAGCTCTTTTTTATTTATTATTTTTAAGACATTATCTCACTGAATTGCTTAGGGCCTCGCTAAGTTGTTGAGGGTGGCATTGAAATTACAGTCCTCCTGCCTTAGCCTCCTGAGGTTCTGGAATCACAGGTGTGCACCGCTGGGTTCAGCTTCAGGGTTATTTTTAAAATTTAAATTAAATTCCCACATAAATGAGTCAATAGGTACTGTTTGAACACCTATTATATCTTTGCCATTATTTTGGACCTGAAAACTTACCTTTCAGGTCTTGAACTTCCTGGAGCATAAATGAACAATGATAGCATCTGGAGTGTTCCAAATCCATTGCCATATTTGCACTGAAACCATACTTCCTACGGGCTGCTCCCAGCCCATGACTAGTGTGGCAGAAATAGTAAGGCATCCCATTCTTAGAGACATGGGTTTCCTCTTAATGGGGGACTGGGATCTAGGCTTCTATAATAACTTACTGAACTTTCATTAGAACTACATAACAGTTTAAGTTACTTCTGTTTGACCATCATTCCCTCTCTCATTCACTCCAGTTCAATCTAGGATCACAGTGTAAGAGTTCTTTCAGTTCTCTCTGTTCCGTCCACATTTTCTGCCACAGGCCTTTACTTTAAGAGATTTCTTGCACAATTAATTCTGCCTTAGTATATGTTACTCTGAGTACATGAATGAAATACAAGAGTGATACATCATGGCCATTGACTTTAGTCAATTACAGTTTAGGAAAAAAAAGTCTGTAATGTCATTGTATATTACTGGAAAGAAAGGAAGTTTTGAGCAGATAGGCCTTGGAACCAGATAAATCCTCTTTAGCTACTACTGCTAGTATGCTAGTCTATCAATAAATGGTTGCTACAATTACTAATAGTGTACTGTTCAGAATGAAAAATAGAAAATTATTAAATGCCATGCATGCCATCAAGATAAATGCCAAGTGTCTTTAGTTTATTGTAACATTTATAAATGTTGATGTGACTATCTATCCCATGGAAACAATGTCTGGTAGCCAAATAGAGTAATAAAATTAATATGATAGCCAATTTGTGAGAAATATCCAAATTATCAACAATATCAATGATACTAAAATCACAAGAGCTAAATTTTATAGAGTGCTCAAAATGTGCTTGACATATTTAAAAGCACTTTATGTGCAATATCTTATGTAATCCATACAACCTTATAATGAATGATAATATTCACTGGGGAAAAGAATTTGAGGATCAGAGATTAAGTGCTTTGTACAGGCTGCAATTTGAGTCCAATACCTGCCTTTGAAACCACCAAGTTCAAAAAGTGTCTGTGAGATACTGATCTTCCTTAACAATTCCAAGCCACTTATTCCCCATCTGCATTAGGAAGAAGAAAGTAAGATAAATCTCAGGAAGAAAGTAAGACATGTCTCAAGAAGTTATGAGGTTTAAATGAGGAAATACATGTAAACTACTGGTGCTGTGTTAAGTGCCACTCCCATCTTATATCACAAAGATACCCAGGAAATACCGGGAAATCTTAGTGAAAGATCAAGCAGGTACCATTGACATTTAAAAATACTGGGACTCTATGCAGAACATATATGTTCCAAAGAAATTTTCCCTCCTCCACATGTTAAAAACAGCACTATGCTTTCTGTTAGCCTGTATTCATGCACCCACAAGACAAAGTGACTAAGTTCTAAGTCTTTCCCTGTGTGGCTAGTTTGAAATGAGGTGTGAGGAAAGTTGACCCTAGAATGACAGTCTAGCTACCCAGAGAGGAAAGGTATAGAAGCCACACTGAGATCTGTCAGGGCTTTTACCATCTATATAACTCTGCAATCCTGCCACTATCAAGGACTTTAGTTGTATGGGGAGTTAAAAAATATGGTCCAAACAGAGTCCTATCTTCATACTGAGAAAGTAATCCTGTTGCTGCATCTCTCCATACAGTCTTTTCAACAAAAGGTCCTAGAAATCTGGATTTTACATTCAAAAGAATGAAGTTTAGGGGTTGTGGCTCAGTGGTAGAGGGCTTGACTAGTGCGCATG
Source organism: Ictidomys tridecemlineatus (assembly GCF_052094955.1). Taxonomy (NCBI): domain Eukaryota; kingdom Metazoa; phylum Chordata; class Mammalia; order Rodentia; family Sciuridae; genus Ictidomys; species Ictidomys tridecemlineatus. The sequence continues at coordinate 84,892,189 of NC_135493.1, forward strand.
AAGCACTGGGTTTGATCCTCAGCACCATATAAAAATAAACAAACAAACAAACAAATAAATAATGAAATAACAACATTGTGTCCATCTACAACTAAAAACAATAATAAAAAAGAATGAAGTTGGTTACTTACCTAAAACCACATATAAGAAGTTGCTCAAAATGAATCAAAGACCATATAGTAAGAGCTAAAAATATAAGACTCTTAGAAAACATATGGGGGACATCTTCATAACATTGGTTTGGGCCATTATTTCTTGAAAATGACACAACAGCACAGGGCACAAAAGAAAAAAAAATAGGTAAATTGGATTTTAGCAAAATGAAAACTTTTCATGTATCAAAAGACACTAAAGAAAGTAAAAAATGTTCCACAGAATTGGAAAGGATATTTCCAAATCATATATCTAATGAGGAATTAATATCTAGAATATGTAAAGAACTCCCATATCTCAACAAGAAAAAAATAAAAATTGATCAATGATTTACAGATAAATTTCTTCAAATGATATATATTTTCTCCATGAAGTAAAAATAAAAACATTGAAATGAATGAAAAGTAGAAGTTCTCTGCAGAGTAATATACTATTTATTTAGTTAGTTTTGGTGCCTCATAATTTAATTCCAAAATAATTCATTTGTGGTCCACAAAAAGCTATGGAAGAGCATCCATTCTTTAGAACACATGAGCTGCTAATGAAGCATTGCACAATGGACTTACTAAGCTCTGTGAAGGTCCAAGGAGAGGGAAGGTACAGAATCCCTTAAGTTATCTCTTCAGCTCCAAATTTGTCCTTAAACCTCAAGCTCATATTGCCAATTAGTTCAAATCATGAGACTATATGAGTTTATATGATACAGGTATTCAAGGAGTTTTAAGTTCTTTACTATTTGATCCATTCTGGGTACTCTAAGAAATGACAAAAGTGCAAGAGTATTATTTCTATTTATGTGAATCTGAAAATTGAGGTTAGAGAAGCCAGAGGACTTCTTCAAAGTTATACAATAGTTAATGGTAGAAAATGGAAGACCAGTGTGAAGGTCATAAGTTGTTGAAACTGAGAGGAGGTCTCCTTCAGTCTGTTGCCATAGAAGCCTGAGTCTAGTTGGATTTGATCTTAGGTTCTCATATATATCCTTTGTTTGTATGCCTCAAACATGAAGCCTGAGGGGCTGTGGCTATGGTTCAATGGTGGAGCACCTGTCTTGCACCTGTGAGACACTGGGTTTGATCCTCAGCACTACATAAAAATAAATAAAGATATTGTGTCCATCTACAACTAAAAAAGATTTTTTAAAAATATGAAGCCTGGGGCAGGAGAAGATGGTGGAATAAGCCCTGGCCCTTCCACATCCCAGAAAGAAGGCAGTAAAGGAACAGCTAACCAGAAAGGTGTGAGATAGAATAAATGTTCTAAGACTCAATGCTAGACAGTCTGAAACTTGGAGAGAGTTGAAGTTATGTTACTGGAGCTTTACTACCATTACCTCAAATGCCCCCCCATCCACCTTTTTTCTTTCTTTTTATCTTAGTTTGTATTATTATTTTCTTGTTTTTATTTCTTTCTTCCCTTTTTCCCCCTCCTTTCATCCTTCTTTCCTTCCTTTCTTTCTTCCTTTCCTTCCTTCCTGTTTTTCCTCACTTCTTTTTTCCAGTTTTTTGATTCTAATTTGTTATATATGACATCAGAATGCATTACAATTCATATTACACATAGAGCACAATTTTTCATATCTCTGGTTGCACACAAAGTAGAGTCACACCATTTGTGTCTTCATACATTTACTTAGAGTAATATGTCCATCTCATTCCACCGTCATTGCTACCTCCATGTGTTTTCCCTCCCCTTTCCTCCCCTTTGCTCTATCTAGAGTTCCTCTAATCCTCCCATGCTCCCTACCCAACCCTATTATGAATTAGCATCCTTATATCAGAGAAAACATTCAGTATTTGATTTTGGAGATTGGCTAACTTTTTTAAAAAAATTAGTTATAGATGGGCACAATATCTTTTTATTTATTTTTATGTGGTGCTGAGGATTGAACCCAGTACTTTACACTTGCGAGGTGAGCACTCTGATACTGAGCTATAACCCCAGCCCAAGAATGGCTAACTTCACGTAGCATTGTATTCTCCAACTCCATCCATTTACCTGTAAATGTCATGATTTTATTCTCTTTTAGTGCTGAATAGTATTCCATTGTGTATATACACCACAGTTTCATTATCTATTCATCTACTGAAGGGCATCTAGGTTGATTCCACAGTTTAACTATTGTGAATTGTGCTGCTATAAACATTGATGTGGCTGTGTCCCTGTAGTATGCTGTTTTTAAGTCCTTCGGGTATAGACCAAGGACGGGGGATAGCTGGGTCAAATAGTGGTTCCATTCCCATTTTTTCCAAGGAATCTCCACACTGCTTTCCATATTGGCTGAACCAATTTGCAGTCTCACTAGTAATGTATGGGTATGCCTTTTTCCCTACCAATACTTATTGTTGCTTGTATTCTTAATAGCAGCCATTCTGACTGGAGTGAGATGAAATCTTAGAGTAGTTTTGATTTTCATTTATCTAATTGCTAGAGATGTTGAATATATTTTCATATATTTGTTAATTGATTGTATATAATCTTCTGAGAAGCATCTGTTCAATTTCTTGGCCCATTTCAATAAATGGGATGGGTTCAAACTAAAAAGCTTCTTCTCAGCAAAAGAAACAATCAGTAAGGTAAATAGAGAGCCTACATCTTGGTAGCAAATTTTTACCACATGCACATCAGATAGAGCACTAATCTCTAGGATATATAAAGAACTAAAAAATCTTAACATCAAAAAAACCAATCAATAAATGTTTTTCCTCACTTCTGTTGACCAATTTTTCCCCTCCCCATTTCAGGCTTTACATAATGTAATAACATTTAATAAATATTTTTTTCAACCTATTCCAGAATATAACTACAATTTTATACCTAGACTAAGAAACTGTGGGTAACATTATCAACAAGTTTTTGTTTTTCCTAAGTTGATTAGTAATTGGTTTTCTTCTGAAGTTATTGTAGTAAATAGTATTCAGTGTCTTCTCTGAAATTGGTGCTGATACCGGAGATTGCAGAGGATACACATTGAATAAAAGTATGAATACCTGAATATTTGCCCAGCTTGTGGTGCTTAAGAGAAAGAAGCTCACTAAATAGTGCCTTGAATAAAAATAGAAGCAATAATCATACCAGCAGATGGATAGACATACAACAAATATGAAAAACCAAGAGAATAAACCATCCAAAAAGCCCATAATGCTTCAACAACTAATCCCATTGACATCACAGAGGAGGAAAAGTTGGTAAAAGCATTTAAAAATTTTAAAGTTCAAAAGTTCAATGAGCTAAAAGAAGCTGTAAGAAATGAACTTAAAGAGAAAATACAGGAAATAAAAGATAATTTCAATAGAGGGAGAGACACTGATAAGGAAAGAAGTAAAAATCCTGGAAATGAAAGATCCAATAAATCAAATTAAAACTTTGATAGAATGATCACCAATAAATTAGATCACTTTGAAGACAGATTCTCAGTCTTTAAAGACAAAGTATTTAATCTTGAAAATAAAGTTAACATTAAACAAAAGATGTTAGGAGACATTGATTGGAATATTCAGGAAATCTGGGATAACATTAAGAGACCAAATATAAGATTTCTTGGAGTATATAAGGGCTGCAAAATACAATTTAAAGGAAGCACAATCTTTACAAGAAAAATTTCCAAATCTTAGGAACAAGATGGAAATCCATATATAAGCTGTATCTAGAACCCCCAAGAGTCAAAATCAAAATATCTTCTCGATGACACATTATAACAAACATGCCTAATATACAGAATAAGGATAGAATTTTAAAAGCCACAAGAAAATACAGCAGGTCTCATTTAGAATAAATCAATTCAGAGTTCAAGTGATTTCACAACCCAGACCTTAAAAGCCAAGAGGATATGCAATGATATATAACAAGCCCTGAAAAACAGGGGTGCCAACCAAGAAAAACTATCCTTCAGAATTGAAGATGAAATAAAAATCTTCCATTCAAAGCATAAACTAAAGAATTCATAACCACTAAGTCTGCCCTGCAAAACATACTCAATGAAATATTTCATGTGGAAGAAATGAAATTAAAAATGAAAACCAGCATGGGGATGAATTACACTATAATAATTATCAATTAAAGGAAAGTCAAGTCTCAATTAAGCATTAGAAGTAAATCAAAATGGCAAGAAAATATCATCTCTCTATAACAACATGGAAGGTAAATGGTCTAAACAACTCAAATGATATAGGCTGACATATTGGATTGAAAAACAAGATCTAACTATATACTTTTTACAAGAAACACCTTAAAGGGAATGACATCCCCAGACTGCAAAAGAAAACTGAAAGCAAGCAGGGGTGTCTACTTTCATAACAAACAAAGTAGACTTCAAGACAAAAATTAGTAGAAGAGACAAAGATCACTTCATTCTGGGTAAGGGAATCATCCAATAAAAATATAATGATTCTATATATTTATGCCCCAAGCAATGGTGCATCTATATACATAAAACAAAACATTCTCAATATGAAGACTAAAATATACTACAATACAATAATATGGAGTGATTTCAACATACTCTATCACCATTAGATCATCCAGACATAAATTAAGCAAATATTCTTTATGATCAAAAAATACTATTAATCTAAGGTTGGGATTGTGGCTCAGTGGCAGAGAACTTGCCTAGCATGCGTGAGGCACTGGGTTCAATTCTCAGCACCACATACAAAAAATAAATAAACGAAATAAAGGTCCATCAACAACTAATAAATATATTTTTTAAAAAACTATAAATGTAATGGACCTAACAGATATCTATAGAATATTTCATCCATTGAAAAATGAATTCACTTTCATCTCAGGGACACGTGGCACTTTAGATAATATTTTAGGCCAGACAAAATCTTAGTAAATACAAAAATCAAAATTAACTCTTTGTATCCTATCAGATCATAATGGAATGAAATTAGAAACTAACAAAGCAAAATAGATACCATTCTAATGCCTAGAGATTAAATAATACACTTTTTAATTAGGAAAGGATTAGCAAAGAAATCATGGTAGAAATAAAATTAGAAAAAAAGAGAATAGAGATACAACATATCAAAATCTCTTGGACAGTATGAATGCAATTCTAAGGGAAAGTTTATAGAACTGAGTTCCAACATTTAAAAAAATGGAAAGATACCAAATAATCTAATTTTACACCTCAAGGCCCTTGAAAAAAGAACAAACTAATACCAAAATCAGTAGAAGAGAAGAAATTATTAAATTAGAGCTGAAATTAAAATTGAGAATAAAAATTAATATCAAGGATCAATGAAACTGAGAGTTGGATCTTTGAAAAGATAAACATGATTGAAATCCTTAACAAAATAACCAAAAGGGAGAGAAGATCCAAATCAATAAAATTAAAGATGAAAAATGAGATATCATCAGAGACACTTCTGAAATCAAAAAGATCATTAAAATTTTATAGTCCAATAAGCCAGAAAATGTTGAAGATATTGACAAATTCCTAGAGACATATGATGTAACCAAATTGAAACATGAGCATATTGAAAATTTAAACAGACCAATATCAAGCAATGATATTGAAGCAGTTATTAAAATCCTTCCAACAATGAAAAGCGTAGGACCAGATGGATTTGTAGCTGAGTTCTACTAAACTTTTAAAGAAGAACTAAGGCCCATCCTCCTCAAAACAGTCTATGACAGAAAAGGATGGAACACTGCCAGCCCATTCCATGAAGCCAGCATTACCCTGATACCAAAACCAAACAAAAAAACATGAAATGAAAACTTCCGACCAATGACCTGATGAAACTAGATGCAAAAATCTTTAATAAAATACTGGAAAGCTGCATTAAAATACATATTAAGGGGCTGGGGCATAGTGGTAGAGTGCTTTCCTCACATATGTGAGTCACTGGATTCAATCCTCAGCACCACATAAAAATAATAAATGAAGATATTGTATTAATCTACAACTAAAAATATTTTAAAAATCATATTAAGATAGTGCACTATGATCAAATGGGTTTTATCCCAGGGATACAAGGTTGGTTCAACATAGGCAAATCCAGAAATGTAATTCACCACATAAAAAGAGTTAAGGACAAGAATCACATGATTATCTCAATAGATGCAGATAAGGAATTTGATAAATTCCAGTACCCATAAGACATAATCTGGAACAAGACAGGGATGCCCTCTCTCACCACTTCTGTTCAACATAGTTCTCAAAACACTGGCCAGAGCAATTAGACAGACGAAGGAAATTAAAGGCATAAAAATAGAAAAAAAACTTAAATTATCACTATTTGCGGATGACATGATTATACCTAGAAGACCCAAAAGGATCTACAAAGAAACTACTAGAGCTAATAAATGAATTCAGAAAAGTGGCAGGATATAAAATCAACACGCATAAATCAAAGGCATTCTTGTATATCAGTGACAAATCCTCTGAAATGGAAATGAGGACAACCATCCCATTCACAATATCCTCAAAAAAATAAAATACTTGAGAATCAACCTAACAAAAGATGGAAAAATATACTCTGTTCAAGGATAGGCAGAACTAACATCATCAAAATGGCGATATTACCAAAAGTTCTCTATAGGTTTAATGCAATGCTAATCAAAATCCCAATGGCATTTCTTGTAGAAATAGATAAAGCAATCATGAAATTCAAATGGAAAAATAAAAGACCCAGAATAGCAAAAACAATTCTAAGCAGGAAGTGTGAATTAGACTTCAAATTATACTACAGAGCAATAGTAACAAAAACAGCATGGTACTGGTACCAAAACAGGTGGGTGGACCAATGGTACAGAATAGAGAACAGAGAGACCAATCCACAAAATTAAAACTATCTTATATTTGATAAAGGTGCTAAAAGCTTACAATGGAGGAAGGATAGCATCTTCAACAAATGGTGCTGGGAAAACTGGAAATCCATATGCAACAAAATGAAACTGAATCCCTTTCTCTCGCTATGCACAAAAGTTAACTCAAAATGGATCAAAGAGCTTGATATCAAATCAGAGACTCTGCGCCTGATAGAAGAAAAATTTGGCTCCAATCTACATATTGTGGAGTCAGGCTCCAAATTCCTTAATAGGACACCCATAGCACAAGAGTTAATAACAAGAATCAACAAATGGGTCTTACTCAAACTAAAAAGTGTTTTCTCAGCAAGAGAATCAATAAGAGAGGTAAATAGGGAGCCTACATTCTGGGAACAAATTTTTACCCCTCACACTTCAGATAGAGCCCTAATATCCAGAGTATACAAAGAACTCAAAAAATTAAACAATAAGAAAACAAATAACCCAATCAACAAATGGGCCAAGGACCTGAACAGACACTTCTCAGAGAAGGACATACAATCAATCAACAAGTACATGAAAAAATGCTCACCATCTCTAGCAGTCAGAGAAATGCAAATCAAAACCACCCTAAGATACCATCTCATTCCAGTAAGATTGACAGCCATTGTGAAGTCAAACAACAATAAGTGCTGGCGAGGATGTGGGGAAAAGGGTATACTTGTACATTGCTGGTGGGACTGCAAATTGGTGCAGCCAATTTGGAAAGCAATATGGAGATTCCTTGGAAAGCTGGGAATGGAACCACGATTTGTCCCAGCTATTCCCCGTCTGGGACTATTCCCCAAAGATCTTAAAAGAGCGTACTATAGGGATACTGCTACATCGATGTTCATAGCAACACAATTCACAATAGCTAGACTGTGGAACCAACCTAGATGCTCTTCAATAGATGAATTGATAAAAAAAATATGGCATTTATACAAAATGGAGTATTACTCTGCACTAAAAAATGATAAAATCATGGAATTTGCAGGGAAATGGATGGCATTAGAGCAGATTATGCTAAGTGAAGCTAGCCAATCCCTAAAAAACAAATGCCAAATATCTTCTTTGATATAAGGAGAACAACTAAGAACAGAGCAGGGAGGAAGAGCATGAGAAGAAGATTAACATTAAATAGGGACAAGAGGTGGGAGGGAAAGGGAGAGAGAAGGGACATTGCATGGAAATGGAAGGAGACCCTCATTGTTATACAAAATTAAATATAAGAGGAAGTGAGGGGAAAGGGAAAAAAGAGGGATAAATGAATTACAGTAGATGGGGTAGAGAGAGAAGATGGGAGGGGTGGGGAGGGGAGGGGGGGATAGTAGAGGATAGGAAGGGCAGCAGAATACAACATATACTAGTATGGCAATATGTAAAACAGTGGATGTGTAACTGATGCGATTCTGCAATCTGTATTTGGGGTAAAAATGGGAGTTCATAACCTACTTGAATCAAATGTATGAAATATGATATGTCAAGAACTATGTAATGTTTTGAACAACCAATAAAAAAAATTAAAAAATAAATAAATAAACACTAGAGAAACTAGGAACAGAAACAACTAACCTCAACATTACAAAGGGTAAATATGACAAACCAAAAGGCCAATATCATACTGAATGGAGAAAAACTGAAAGCCTTTCCTCTAAGAAAAGGAATAAGACAAGGATGTCCACTGGCACCACTCATATTCAGCTTAGTCCTTGAAACTCTAGCCAGTGCAACCAGGCAAGAAAAGGAAATAAAGAAGTACAAATAGGAAAGAAATAAGTCAAATTATCTCTCTTTGTTTATGACATGATCCTATATCTAAAAGACCCAAAAAACTCCACCAGAGGACTTCTAGAGCTGATAAACTATTTAGCAAAGTGGCCTAATAGAAGATTAATATACATAAATCAAATGTGTTCCTGTACTCCAATAATGAAGGTGCTGAAAAAAAATTAGGAAAACTATCCCATTCATGCTTACTTTTTTTAGTTGTAGTTAGACACAATATCTTTATTTATTTTTATGTGGTGCTGAGGATTGTACCAGTGCCTCACATACATGAGGCAGGCACTGTACCAATGAGCTACAGCCCCAGCCCACGTTCATGCCTATTTTTTAAAAAGAAACATATCTACTCAAGTAGGTGAAAGACCTTCACAATGAAAACTATAAAAAAGTGAAGAAAGAAATTAATGAAGATGTCAAAAGATGGAAAGACCTCTCATGTTCTTAGATAGGTAGGATTAATATTGTCAAAATGGTCATACTACCAAAAGATTCAATGTAATTCCCATCAAAATGTCAATAACATTCTTTACAGAATTAGAAAAAAAAACAGTTCTAAAATTTATTTGGAAGAATAAGAGACCCAGAAGAGCAAAAGCAATCCTGAGCAAGAAGAAAGTTCCGTGGGGGCATCACAGTATTAGACCTCAAATTATATTACAGAAATAAATAGAGTAACAAAAACATCATGGAGTGGGGAAGTGGCTCAGTGGTAGAGTGTCTACCTGATATGCATGAGGCCCTGAGTTCAGTCTCCAGCAACACACACAAAAATAAATAAACAATTTAAAAAAACACCATGGTACTGGCATCCAACCAGACATGAAGACCAATGAAATAATAATAATAAAAAAAACAGAGACAAAGCTACATAGATATAGTCATCTGATATTGGACAAAGTTGCCAAAAACATACATTAGAGTAAAGATAGCTATTTTAACTAATTATACTGGGAAAACTAGATATCCATACATCAAAGAATGAAATGTGATCCCTACTTCTCACCCTGCACCAAAGTCAACTCAAAGTGGATCAAAGACTTAAAAATTAGACCAGAAACTCTGCCACTGCTAGCATAAAGCATTAGCCCCATACTCCAATATGTTGGCAAAGGCACTGTCTTTCTTAACAAGACTCCTAAACTTCAGGAAATAAAACCAAGAATCAATAAGTGGAATGGCATCAAATTAAAAGCTTTTGTATGGCAAGAGAAATAAGAGCATGAAGAGAGAGCCTACAGAATGGGAGAAGATCTTTTCCACCTATTCCTCAGATAGGTCATTAATACACAGAATATATATCTTTCTTTTCCCCATCCTCCCTCCCTTCCCTTCATTCCCCTTTACTTAATCCAATGAACTTCTATCTTCCTCTCCCCGCCTCCTTATTATTGTAGGTTAGCATCTATATTTCAAAGAAAACAGAGTAACCCAATTAATAAATGGGCAAAAAACTACAGAGATACCTCTCAAAAGAAGAAATACAGCCGGGCATGGTGGTGCATACCTGTAATCCCAGTGGCTCGGGGGTTGAGACAGGAGGATTCCAAGTTCAAAGTCAGCTTCAACAAAATGAGGCACTAAGCAACTCAGTGAGATCCTGTCTCTAAATAAAATACAAAATAGGGCTGGGGATGTGGTCCAGTGCCTCTGAGTTCAATCTCTTGGGCCAAAAAAAAGAAGAAGAAATACAAATGGCCAACAAATATATGAAAAACTGTTCAACATCTCTAGCAATCAGGGAAATGCAAATGAAAAATACATTGGGATTCCAATTCACCCTAGTCAGAATGTCAATTATCAAGAATACAAGTAAGAAAGGGGGAGTGATCATGAACTGAAATTGATTTCCATGCATATATGAGTTTGCCTAGATGAAATAAACTACTATGTGTAACCATAAAGCTCTAATAAAAAAGAATACATGGGGATGGGGCTGTAGCTCAGTGGCAGACTGCTTGCCTTGTAAGTGTGAGGCACTGGGTTCAATCCTCAGCACTACATAAAAGCAAACAAATAAAATAAAGGCATGCTGTCCATCTATGACTACAAAAAAATTTAAAAAGGATCCAATTAATAATAAAAGCTGGCAAGGATGTGGGTAAAACAGTTCACTTATACAGTGTTGCTGTGACTGAAAATTAGTAAGACCACTTATAATGCAGTATGCAGATTCCTCAAAAATCTAGAAATGGAACCACCATATGACCCAATTATTTCATTCCTTGGTATACACCCCAAAGATCTAAAATCAGCATACTATAGAGATGGAGCCAAATCAATATTTCTAAGAGTATAATTCATAATAGCCAAGTTATAAACCATCCCAAATGCCTATAAACAGATGAATGAATGAAGAAAATGTAATATGCATACAATGGAATTTCACTCAGTCATAAAAAAGAATGAAATTATGGCATTTACTGGTACATGAACGGAACTGGAGAACATCATGATAAATGAAATAAACCAGACCCAGAAAACAAGGGTCAGATTTTTTCTCTCATATGTGGAAGTTAGAGCAAATTAAGGGGAAAAAAAGCTGGGGCAGGGAGAAGCCCATGAAAATAGAGATCAGTGGAGTAGAGAAAAGGGGGTTGAGAGTGAGGGAAAAGAGATGGGAAACAGAAGGAACTGTGCAATTAAACTGACCAAATTATCTTGTGTACATATATGAATATATTGTGAATTTCACCTTTATATCTATAATGCACAAATCTTAAAAAACTATAAAGTAATGAAAGAAATACCAGTAGAGCAGTGGAAAGGGGAGGAGGGTCTGGAATACAGAGGGGAAAGTGGAAGTACTGGGGACTGAAATGTGGCAAATTTAATTCCATTCTTATAATTAAATTATGGCATTTGCCAGTAAATGGATGGAACTGGAGACTATCATGCTAAGTGAAATAAGCCAATTCCAAAAAATCAATGGCTGAATGTTCTCTCTGATAGACAGATGCTAACACACAATAAGCCGGGTGGAGAATAGAAGTTCATTGGATTAGACAAAGTGGAGTGAAGGGAAGGTAGGGGGATGGGAATGGGAAAGACAGTAGAATGAATTGGACTTAAATTTCCTATGTTCATATATGAATACACGACCAGTGTAACTCCACATCATGTACTGCCGCAGTCTGGTTGGGCACAATTCAGGAGCCACTTGTCAAAAGAAACAAACTTTATTTTTAGAATACACACACCACACCACACAGCTCCTCAGGAAAAACCCTCAGAGTCCAACTACCACCACCGGCTTCCCACAAGCCTCTCAACTTCCCCCACTCCTCCCGCTCTTGAGGCCGATTGGCTGGGTCACATGGGCGGAGCCAAAAAAGTCCCCCAATGAGCAGCTCCGTGGTCTGAAAGGGCGGGGAAACAGCCCAATGAGCATCACTGCAGAGGAGCCAATCAGTTGGCAGCTAGAAGTTTCCTGGGGCTGCTGTGAGCCAATCATCAGCTGGCAGCTGGAAGTTTGCTGGCAGCTGGAAGTTTGCTGGGGCCCCTTCGGCTGTGGCTCTCAACATCTCCCCTTCTCTGTTTAAACAAGCAGCATGTGGCTTAGGGACCGTGCCTGCCTTAGGTTGTCCAATACTACATATGGTCCTTACCCGTCATCGGATCAGCTGACCTTAAGGCGTCAGCCTCCTGTCTTAGGTTGGTACCATTGTAATTGGATCTTACCCGTCACTGACTACTGGTCCAGCATACAGCCACACTTGTGGATAGGTCTTTGTACCAGCAGGGGGGGGTGAGGTTCTTTGCCTCACCTCTATTGGCCCCCAAATTTTAGCTGAACGACCATCACAAGCAGAAGGGAGGAAGATACACCAAGCCAATTGATGGCTCCTTTTGGAAAAATTGTACCACTGATGACACCACTGGCAGCTGGAAGTTTGCTGGGGCTCCTTCGGCTGTGGCTCTCAACAATGTGCAACCACAAGAATGGGATCCTAATTAGAATAAGTTATACTCCATGTATATAATATGCCAAAATACAATCTCACTCTACTGTCATGCATATCTAAAAAGAAGAAATAAAAAAATGGCTGGGGAGACAAAAATTCCATTCTTATATAATTGTATTAAAATTGTATAAATGTATTAAAATGTTATGTGTAAACAGTAATGTAGTAATAATTTTAAAAGAATAAAAAACAATAGTGAATTACTATTGAGGAACTAATTGTTCTGTCAGAATGCCATAATAGGTAGCTAAATATTACAAAGTCATTTTTACATTTACCATAAAATATTACATTAAAGCTGTTTCTGAAACCATCTTTTGCCACCTCTGACCTCTATTATTTTATATATCATCAAACAGAACTCCCCAATCATAAAATTAGCTTATGAGTTTTTCCCCCCAATTTGTTTCTATACTACATTTTGCATGTGCATGAGAGAAGGATCCTGGAAGACATGATAGTTATAAAGTAGCAGTTACATTCGTTCAATTGCTTAGAAGGGAAGGAATGAAAGTTAACTTTGATAGAAATTAAGTGAAATTTGTTTCTGATGTCACTCTGTCCTTTTAGTCTTTTTCACATTTATTATTTGCATTTTTCAGTCATTAACAGTCTGACCTTAAGCTGCCTTTTGACTAATTGAAATCACCTTGTGTTTCAAGCAGGGTTATTTGATTCCAAAATGCTTGAACTTCATCCTATAATTCTCTTTCTAACATGAATCCAGCTGCATTTGATAATTTCCTGTAAGAAAAATAAAAGTAGATTTGATAAATTTCTTTATTTTCCTCATGCTTATTTTGAGTATCATATAGGTACATATATATTTTGTTTTATCAAATGTTTACTCAGCTATCTTGTAAATGTTCATACTAACAAAAACGAGAGAGAGAAACACAAAAAAAATCAGAATGAAAAAAATGGCTCTAAGATTTGGGCCAATGGATGTCACTCAGTGATGGAGTGCTTGCCTAGCATGTGTGAAGCCTTGGGTTCAATAACCAGCAGAGCAAAAAAAAAATGGTCTAAGATTTATATTTTTCATGATACTGAAAGAAAGCAGAAAGTTTGGTGCAGAACAAAATATAAAAAGAAAGTACTGGCCTGTTGTGGTGGTAGATGCCTGTGATTCCCAGCTACTCTAGAGGCTGATAGAGGAGGATTGCAAGTTAAGGTCAGCCTCAGCAACCTAGCAAGACCCTGCTTCAAAGTAAGAAATAAAAAGCACTGGGGATGTAGCCTGCCACAGTCTGGCTGGGCACAATTCACTAGCCACTTATCAAGCAGGAACAAACTTTATTTTTAGAACACACAGCCAGCACCACACCAGCTCTTCAGGAATTCCCTCAGAGCCCAACTGCAACCAGGGGCTTCCAGAGAGCCTCTCAACCCCCACTCCTCCCCCTCTTGAGGCCGATTGGCTGGGTCGCAGGGGCAGAGCCAAAAGAGTCCCCCAGAGAGCAGCTGCGTGGTCTGAAATGGTGGGGAAACAGCCCAATGAGCATCACCGCAGAGGAGCCAATCAGCTGGCAGCTGGAAGTTTGCTGGGGCCGCTGTGAGCCAATCAGCTGGAAGTTTGCTGGGGCCCCTTGGCTGTGGCTCTCAACAGTAGCCCATTAGTAGAGTGCTCCTGGATTCAATGAAGGGGGAGGAGAAAGAGGAAGAATTACTAAGGTTAGACATCTTAAATAACAAAGGAAGGAACTCAGAGGACTCTCTATTGGGCAAGAAAACTATTTGGTGAAAATTATTAAAAATAAATCACTGAAACTCTCTGGGATTTAACCTAAGGATATATGGAGGAATATTCATTCAAGAAAATTGACAGCATCTTGGTAAAATTCTTTATCACCATCCTCCAATTCCTGCTACATGTTATGGAAGTTCTATTTCATCAATGTACAGCTAAAAACAGAGGGGTCTCCTCTTCTTTGAGCTTCCAGTTGGGGGTGTGGTTTCACCCCAAGAAGGGAAGGCCACCAGTAACATTCCTCTCCCCAGCTACAAAAGACAGGGTATACCCTGTTTTCCAGGAAGTGGATGCTGAGAGGACTAGAGTTCCATTCTTTTTCCCAGCTTCAATTGATAGAATGTAAGTTCTACTCCCAGATGAAACAGGTTAAGAATATAGGGGGCACTGATTGCCTCCACTCCAGAACTCTATTCCTCTTTAGAGCAAAGTTTCTTGAGGTCAAGAGGCAAGCTGATAAGACCAGAGGCTGCTATTCTCACCCAGTGCTCACTTGTAGAGTGTTATATCTTGGAAACTCTCATTCCTTTCCCCAGCTCCAGTAAACTGGTGAATATAATAAAAAGCACAGAATTGTACACTTGAAAAGAGACAATATTGTAAGTTTTTAATTTCCAAAATCAAGAAAAATGTCAATCTAAAAGAAAACAGAAAAGGGGATCAAGCAACAGATTGGACAAATAACAAATAAGATGTTAGATTTAAATCCAACCACAATAGTGATAAAATGAAATATATTTGTAAATGATCTGATGATCTGGGTTAATAGGCAGATACCATCAGGCTTGGAAAAAAACAAGACATAACTACATATGGTCTACAAGAGATCCACTTGAAATATAAAACCACAAATAGCTTAAAGAGAAAAATTTGGAAAAGATAATACTCATCAAAAGAAAGCTAGAGTGGCTGTTATTAATTCAATAAAGTATGATTCAGAGCCAGAATACTGAGGGTCACTTCACCACTTCAGAAGGGCAAAGTGGTCAATTCATTATAATGAATAAAGTTTTCCAGGTATGGTGGTGCACGCCTGTAATTCCAGAGACTGGAGAGGCGGAGGCAGGAGAATCACAAGATCGAGGCCAATCTCAGCAACTTAGAAAGGCCCTAAGCAACTTAGCAAGACCCTGTCTCAAAATAAAATCATAAAATATTCAATATGTATACAATTAAAGACAGAACTGCAAAATGAATTAAGCAAAGATAAAAGAATAAACATAAATGAATAAAAAGATAAAAAGTTCATAAATATGCTCTAAGATTTCAATATCATGTTCTAAATAATTTATAAAACAAGGAAACCAAAAAATGGTAATATAGAATACTTGAACACTATCAAAACATACTAAAACAGAAGAATATATCTTCTTTTCAATTACATATAGAAAATTTACCAAGGTAGACCATACCCTGAACCACAAAACAAGTCTCAATAATTATTATTATTATTATTTTTTTGGTACAAGGGATTGAATCCAGGAGCACTTTGCCACTGAGCCACATCCCAGCCCTTATTTTTAATGTAATACTTTAATATCTTTATCACTTAGCTCATCTAGAAGATTTTCAATAGGCAGTCCTTTTTAAATTTTGAGACAGGGTCTTGCTAAGTTGCTTAGGGCCTCGTTAAATTTCTGAGGTTGGCTTTGTACTTATGATCCTCCTGCCTCAGCTTCCTGAGGTACTGGGATTACAGGCACACACCATGCCACAGCAATAAATTGAATAAATTTAAATTCATGTCATACAAAGTATGTTACTAACCACAGTAGAATTAAAATAGACATCAATACTAGAAAGTAGTGTGGAAAATCCCCAAATATCTGAAAACCAAAAAATAAAGTTCTAAGCATTCATTGGGTTTAACAAGAAATCAAAAGAAAAGTTAGAAGATTTGAACTAAATGAAAACCAAACATTTTCTTTCAAAATTTGTGGGATTCAGTAAAGTCATGCTTAGAGAAATTTTGATAGCAATAAAATATAATATTAGAAAATAAAAAGTGAAATTGATAGCCTCAGTTTTTACCTCAGGATACGAGAGAATAAAGGGGCAAATAAATCCAAATTAAGCAGATTACAGAATAAATATCAAAACAAAAATCAATGAAATACAATAAAATAGTGATATGCAACATTTTTTTACAGTAAAAATGTCTGATGGTGAAATAAAAATATAGAAACTAATAAATGACATTAAAAATGGTTCTGGGATGAGGTTGTGGCCCAGTGGTAGAGCACTTGCCTAGCACATGTGAGGCACTGGGTTCAATTCTTATCATGATACATAAATGAATAAAATAATTATATATATATACACACACATATGGCTTTTTGGTACCAGGTATTGAACTCAGAGGCACTTGACCACTGAGCCACATCTCCAGCCCCATTTTGTATTTCATTTAGAGATAGGGTCTTACTGAGTTGTTTAGCGCCTCAACCTTGATGAAGCTGGCTTTGAACTTGCGATCCTCCCGTCTCAGCCTCCCCCCAAAAAATATTTTTAAAAAATGGTTCTTTGAAGCCAGACACAGTGTTACACACATGTAATCCTAGTGACCTGGCAGATTGAGGCAGGAAGATTACAAGCCCACAGCCAGCTTGGGGAATTTAGTGAGACCCTGTTTCAAAATAAAAACAAAAAGGCGTATTTCACTTAGTATGATGCTCTCCAGTTTCATCCATTCACCAGAAAATCACATAATTTCATTCTTCTTCATGGCTGAGTAAAAACTCCATGGCCTATATCTAACACATTTTCTTTATCTGTTCATCTATTGACAGGCATCTAGGCTGGTTCCATAATTTGGTTATTGTGGATTTTGCTGCTTTAAACATTGATGATATGCCTGTACTGTATCACTAGAGTATGCTGATTTAATGCTTTTGGATAAATGCCATTGAGAGGGATAGCCGGGTCATATATTGGTGCCATTCCTAGTCTTTTGAGAAATTGCCATACTGCTTTCCAAAGTGATTATATCAATTTGCAGTTCCACCAACAATACACGAGTGTAACTTTTCCCCCACATCCTCATCAGCATTTATTATTTTTATTTTTGATAATTGCCATTCTAACTAACGTGAGATGAAATATCAACATAATTTTATTCACATTTCCCTGATTGTGAGGATTATTGAACAGTTTTTTCATATATTTGTTAGTCATTTGAGAAATGTCTGTTTAGTTCTTTTACTCATTTATTGATTGGGTTGTGTGTGTGTGTGTGTGTGTGTGTGTGTGTGTGTGTGTTGGTGTTTTTTAAGTTCTATATATATTCTGTATATTAATCCCCTGCTGGCAAAAATTTTCTCCCACTCTACAGGCTGTTTCTTCACCCTCTTGTTTCCATCACTGTGCAGAAGCTTTTTCATTTGATGCCATCCCATTTACTGATTCTCTGTTTTATATCTTGAGCTTTAGGGATCTTGCTAAGGAAGGCAGTGTCTTTGCCAATATGTTGAAGTTCCTACATTTTCTTTTAGCAGTTGCAATGTTTTGGGTCTAATTCTTACACCTTTGATCCACTTTGAGTTGACTTTTATGGAGGGTAAAAGGGAGCTTTCATTTTTCTATATGTGGATATCCAGATTTCCAGACACCATTTGTTTTTTAACAAATGGTGTCTGGAAATTTGTTTTTTAGCCTTTTTAGGCTATCTTATCTGTGTATGTGTGTGTGTGTGTGTGTGTGTGTGTGTGTGTGTGTGTGTACACACACACACACACACACACAAAATGGAGTTTTACTCAGTCATAAAGAAGAATGAAATTATGACATTTGCTGGTAAATGGATGGAACCAGAGCATATTATGTTAGGTGCAAGAAGCCAGACACAGAAAGCCAGAGGTCACATATTTTTTCTCATATGTGAAAGCTAGAGAAAAATAGGGAAAAAGAACGGAGGAACAGAATCCCATGAAAATACAAGGAAGATCATTGGTAAAGAAAGTGGATAGAGGGAGAGAGGGGAAGGATGGGAAAAGGATAGAACTTCAGAATAAAAATTTAAAAATAATGCTCTGTGTGTGTGTGTGTGTGTGTGTGTGTGTGTGTGTGTGTGTGTACCAGTGTATTTCACCTTTATGTATATCTATGAAGCACCAATAAAAAGAGTACAAAAATATATGGAAGAATAGAAGAATAGGGGAAAGGGAACAGGAGAAGGGAGGAGGGCATGTAAAGAGGAAGTACTGGGGATTAAAATGGAACAAATTATATTTCCTGCTTGTATGATTATATCAGAATGAGCCCCACTATTAGGTATAACTATATTGCATTAATAATAATAAAAATAAAAAGTGCTGGGATTATATCTCAGGGGTAGACTGCCCCTGAGGTCTATTCCCAGTACCACAAACAAGCAAAAAATGTGGTTCTTTGAGAAGATCAATGTAATTGATAAACCTCACTGGGTGCGGTGACCCATGATGCCTATAATCCCAGCAACTCCACAAAGTTTAAAGCCATCTTCAGCAACAGCAAGATGCTAAGCAACTCAGTGAGACCCTGTCTTTAAATAAAATACAAAATATGGCTGGGGATGTTGCTCAGTGGTCAAGTGCCCCTGAATTCAATCCCCAGTTATTCCTCCCACCCTCCAAAAAGAATTGATAAACCTCTAGTCATAATGCTCAAGAAAAATAAAGAAAACACACATTATTAAGAAAGTGAGAATGAGAAATAAAACATAACCACAGATTGTACAGCTTTAAGAATTAAAGGAATAGAATCAATTTACTAGGTAATTAGACAATTTATAAGAAATGTAAAAATTCATTGAAAGTCTTAAAGTAGAAGAAACAAACAGGGCTGGAGATGTAGCATAGTAATACAGTACTTGCCTAGCATATTTGAGACCCTGGGTTCCTTCTCTGGCACTGCAAAAAAATAATAAACAAACAAACAAAATAAAATGAGTTAAAATTTGAAAATCCCTGTATATATTTTAAAAAGATATTTTCTATTTACAAACCTCCCCATAAGAAAAACTCCTGGACCACAAGGTTTTCAGTGTTGCATTTTACCAAATATTTAAGGAAAAAAAAATACGTGTTCTAAGCAAATTCTTCCCGAAAATTCTATAGGGTGCCGTTATCATTTGCATCTAGAAATAACCTCTGAAAAGCTCATGTTTTGACACCATGTCACTCAACCCAGGAAGTTTCAGAAGTGGGGCTTTTAGGCAAAGAGTTGTGATCTCATTAGTGGATTAATACATTTGATCGATTAATAATTTGAAAGGAATATTGGGTTGGAGATGTATTCAAGTGGGGCATACCTGGAGGAAGTAGGTTTGGGGAGACATGTCCTTGGAATTATACTTTGTCCTTCGCTCCTCCCCACCTGCTCACAGGCTATCACGAGCTGAGCAGTTTCTGTCAGTCACACCCTTACACTATGATGTTCTGCCTCACCTTGGGCCCAGAACAATGGAGTCCATGGTTATGGATTGAGACCTCTGAAACCTTGAGCCCCCAAATTAACATTTACTCCTTTAAGTTGTTCTTATCAGGTATTATGGTCACAGTAATCAAAAAGAAAACTAATCTTTAAATAGATTGTAGATAATTGATTTCCTAGGGATAGAGTGGGGAATGGGTAAGGAAGAGGAATATTTTTTTTGATTGTGGTACTGGGGATTGAATCTTTATCACTGAGCTACACCCCCAGAGCTTTTTATTTTCTATTTTGAGACAGAGTATCTCTGAGTTTCCCAGTCTGACCTCAAGCTTGTAATCCTCCTGCCTCAACCATCTGAGTCAATGGGATTACAGGAGAGTGCTACCGAGATTAGCATAAAGGGATTATATTTAATGCATTTTATTGTATCTCTGATCATATTTCCATAAAGGTGGACTGTTGTAGAAATTGATAAACCAGTTCTAAAATTCTTAATCAAGATAGCATGGCACTGGCACTTGGAAATTCAATGGAATCAAATAAGTCCAGAAATAATTCAATTGGTTTTCAACAAAAGTGCAAGGAAAATGCAGTGGGTGTTAATCTTTTCAATAAATAGTCCTGGAACTAAAAATAAAAAATGAATGCTGATCTAGACCTTGAGATATCTAAAAAGTAAATTCAATCATAAAACTAAGCATGAAAGTTAAACATGGAGATTCTAGGAGACAAAAGCATAGGAGAAAGTCTATAAAATCTCGATTTGGGGAAAATTTCTTAGATATGACACTAAAAGTATGATTAATAAAAGAAAATGATAAATTAGGTTTCATTAAAATTAAGACTTTCTGAGGCTGGGGCTGTAGCACAGTGGCAGAGCACTTGCCTAGCATGTGTGAGGCACTGGGCTGGATCTTTAGCACCATATAGAAATAAATAAAATAAAGGCATTCTGTCCATCTACAACTATAAAATTTTTTTAAAACAAATTAAGACTTTCTGTGTTGGGAATGTAGCTCCATGGTAGAGTGATTGCCTAGCATGTACAAGGTTCTGGTTTGATAAATAGCACTGCAAGAAAGAAAAATGTGTTCCTGAAATGGTGGCTCACACCTGTAATCATGACTGCTCAGGAGGCTGTAGGAGAAGGATCACAAATTTAAGATCAGCCTCAGCAATTTAATGACACCCTGTCTCAAAAAAAGGGGGGGTGGGGATGCTCAGTGTTAAAGCACCCCTGGGTTTAATCTCCAGTACCATACACAAAAAATTAAATAAATATTAACTATGTTTTACTCACCTATTTCAAACTATTACATATTTACTCAATAGGAAAGAAAATTTGTCTATAGAAATATCTGTATATATTTGTGTAATAGCCAAAATATGAAAATATTCATTAACATCTTTTTAATAAAAAACAAATTGTAACATATCCATATAGTGGAAAGAAAGCAAGAAGGAAAGGAAGGAGGGAAAGGAGGTAAAAATGAAGAGAGGATGGGAAGAAGGAAAAAGGATTGAAAGAGAAAAGGAATATGAAGGAAAGAAAGAGCAAAAGAATTAAAAAAAAATTCCTTAAGTTTTCTTATGAATGCCTGAGACTTATGAAAGACTATGCTTATTTAAGGTGTGTACTGAAAACCATACTACTTCCCATACAAAATGCAGGTACTTCTGGGGTTTGAATACCACTTAGAGCACAGGAACACAAAAGGCAGCAATAGACCAGAGACAGAAATTTCTGTGCAGAACATGGTGGCACACACCTGTAATCCAAACAGCTCAGGAGGCAGAGGCAGGAGGATGGTGAGTTCAAAGCCAGACTCAGCAAATTAGTGAGGCCCTAAGCAACTCAGCAAGACCCTGTCTCTAAATAAAATATAAAAAAGAGGTGGGTATGTTGCTCAGTGGTCAAACACCCCTAGGTTCAATCCCCAGTAACAAAAAAAATTAAAAATTTAAAAAAAAACCAAACCAACCAACCAAACACAAAAAACAAGCATAGCCAGGTGTGGTATCGCATGCCTGTAATCCCAGTGGCTTGGGATGGTGAGGCGGGAGGATTGAAAGTTCAAAAGCCAGCCTCAGCACCTTAGTGAGATCCTAAACAACTCAGGGAGACCCTCTCTCTAAATACAAAAAAAGGCTGGGGATGCGACTCAGTGGTTAAGCACCTGGGATTCAATCTCTGGTACAAAAAAAAAATAAACAAACAAACAAATAAATAAGAAAAGAAATTCCCAAGAAGCAGCCTATGCCTATTACTTTCACTTTCTAAACCTGTCCCTGTCTCTCGGTAGACCTATCTTCCTGCACCATAAATTATAGCTTCCTGCTATATTCATTTTTCACATGTGACTTTGAATTCATATTGTCGAGATTTTTCACCTTCAATATGAAGTCGGAGTTGATAGCATAGTTTTACAGAACACAAAACAACACCATTACTTCCTAATAAATAGCAGTAGATGAATGTTTCCAAACCATCACTTTCAGAGTTGATAAAGTGGTAGTACTTTGTGCAGGGATATATCATGCAGTTTACTTCATAAAGAAAGTTTCTAAACTTGGACCAAGACAGAGTCCACAACTCAATGTGCCTTTCTTTCATGTTATATTTTATGTCATTTCTATTCATGGATGTCCTCATCTATAAAGTGGGTTTAATATGAACACCAACTTCCTAAGGTTATTTTTCCATATTAAATAAGTTTAGTGTATGCATAAACATTAAAATAATACTTAATGCACATAAGTATAACATGATTTTTTAATGTAGATTTCCATGCTTTGCAATGTTTAAAGGCAATTTACAGTCAATAATGATAATCCCAGGTATATTGCATTCATCCACTAAAATGAATATTTTAAAAGAATTAAGGTGTAAATAATGCCTGGAGGGAAATTACTACTTCTAAAAGCATTCACATAGCTACTTCAAGTCCAAATTTGTTAATTTCCTAGAATTTTTAACTTTAGAGACTCTATTTTTTACATTTTTGTTCAGTGGCCTCTGGTATTGCAAAAATGTTGCTCAACAACCTGTGTAAATGTCTTCCAATTTTAAAGTACAATAAAGATTTTTTTTCCACTTTTGAAATAACCAGTTTGATTTTAAAGTATTTTGCTTGGGAAAGATCAGAAAAATGTTAATAGTCTTGCTGCTGCAAGCAGGACTATCTGGTATGTGATCATAACCCTGATCATAATTGTAATCAAAATGAAACAGGCACTGATTATATGCCAGACACTGTTGGAAGCCCTTAACAAGCACCATTCATTTTAATCCCTACAACAATTTAGGAGCATGCACTACTGCTGTGCCCAACTGACAAATGAGGAAACACAGGATCTCAGGTTAATTAACTCAACAAGGAAGAGACAGTGAAGCAGTGAGGAAAACCGAATTCAAACCCAAGAATTCTGATTCTAGAGCTAATACCTATGAGATTTTGGAAAGCACAAAATTGTTTTGGGTTTTTGTTTTTATTTATTTATTTATTTATTTATTTATTTATTTATTTATTTATTTATCTTTGTTACTGGAGATTGAACCTAGGGATGCTTAACCACTGAGCCACATACCCACCCCTTTTTAATATTTTATTTAGATACAGGGTCTTGCTGAGTTGCTTAGGGCCTAACTAATTTGCTGAGATTGGCTTTTCACTTTCAACATCTGTAAAATGTTGGGAATAAATGAAGGCCTTCCAACACTGGGAAGTTGTGAAACTTGCATTAAAATTGCACAAAGTGATAGCTCAGTGGTAAAGCACTTGCCTAGCATTTGTGAGATCCTGGGTCCAATTTATAACACTGCAGCAAAAAATAATATACTTATTATATTTGCCATTGACTATTTGTAGAATTATTCAAGCAAAAGAACTACAACAGCAAGAATTGTTAAAATATGTATTCTCAAAATTTTCTTCAGTTCCAAAGATTTTTAGTAGCACACCCAATATTTCATTTTCATTCCTGAATTTGATTTTTTTTAATTTGACTCCATTACTACATATTACAGATCCTATTTTGTACTTTCCTGAGTTATGAAAGGCCTGATTATATACATAGTATTATCATCAGATATTGGGGAAACACCTGAGGAGGTGGCATATTTTCCAAGAAGTAAGGGCATTTAGTAGTAGATTCTGGGAAGATGGTGACAGTGGTGACTATACAGTTTTTAAGTATCTCCAAACACCCACATATAAACGGAGCAGTAAAGCACAGAAGCAAAATTCATGGTTAATGTTTTCATCAAAGCTAGTTTAACAAGGTATCACCCAAAACTTCCAAATTCAAGTAGATAAGGACAAACCACCAACAGTCACATTACCTACATGATATGAGTACCTGTGTAGAAGGAAAAAGAAGTACAGTCAACCCTCCTCATCCATAGGCTCTGCACCTGCAAATTCAACCAACTGCAAATCAAAAACAATTAGGAAAGGGCTGGGAATGTGGCTCAGTGGTAGAGCACTTACCTACCATGCATGAGGCCCTACGTTCACTCCCGCCAAAAATGACTGAGAAAAAGCCCTGTATCTGTACAGATAGGGACTATTTCTTATCATTATTCTCTAACAATATAGTATGACACCTATTTTCAAAGCATTTATATTGAATTAGGTATTATAGTAAACTAGAGAGGATCTAAAGTGTATGAGAGGGCATGTTTAGGTTATATGCAAACACTGCTCCCTTTTTTGGTGAAGGGGTCTCTTTCTTTGCATAGGCTTGTCCTGAATTCCTGGGCTCAAGCCAACCTTCTGCCTCAGCACCCCCCAAGGAGCTAGGATTAGAGGCTCAAACTATTGCACCCCACTACTATCCAGTTTTCCATAAAGGAGTTTAGCATCCACAGATTTGATATCTCTGTGCGTTCCTGGAATCAATCCCCTTCAGATACCAAGGGATGACTATACTAGCACAGTGTCTGGTTAACTGGATAACATAAGAACTGCAAACAACCTAACTCATTGGAAAAAGCAGTGAAACTGGGAGGGTTTCATCCCTTTTCAATTCCAAGTGAGTTCAAAGGACCCAGCTCAAGAGGCATTGGAACACTATAACCCTGGGTAAATACCTCGGGACACTATTGTGAGAGAAGCCTGCAATTATGAAAACATGCTGGAGGTAGATTCACAATTCAATGGGAAATAAGTGAGAGACTAAGGAAATGAGAATGTCTCATTCTATACTGTCTACTTATGTGAGTATCAAGCACTTGAAATGTGATCAATCAGAATTAAAATGTGTTGTAAAATATGCCAAATTTTGAAGACTTAGTAGGAAAAACTATAAAATATCTCATTAAGTTCTATAGAGATCACATACTAAACTAATATTTTGGATAAGTTAAATAAATGATTAAAATTAATATAACATGTTTCTTCATTATTCATTTACTTGACTACTTACTTATTTTTAGTACTGGGGATTGAACCCAGAGGTGCTTTCCTGCTGAGCTACTTCCCCAATCCTTTGTTTTTAATTTTTTTAATTTTGAGACAGGCTCTCACCAAGTTGCTGAATCTGGCCTCAAGTTTGTCATCCTCCTCCCAGGATCACAAACATGCACCACCATACCTGACTAGTTTTTTTATATTTTAAATTTTGGCTATTTGAAAATTGTAAATTGTATGTGTTGGCAGCCTTATATTTCCATAAGATAGCATTTCGTATTACTGATAAGTGGATATGTGGACAAGTCAATCAGGCAGCAGGAGTAGAAGGGAATAGATGTAAGTGGATGTCCAATATTTAGATTAACCATTTTAAAGTGGGGCACACCAGTAATTCCAGAAACTCAGCTGAGGCAAGAGGACCACAAGTTCAAGGCCAGCCTCAGCAACTTAGTGAGACGTTGTCTCAAAATAAAAAGTAAAAGAAGGCTGGGAATGTGGTTCAGTGGTTAAGCACCCTTGGGTTCAATCTCTGGTATCCCCCAACTCCCCCCAAAACATTTAAAAATGTGAAACTAGATGAAATTTCCTAGGAAGTAAATTTATATAAGGAAAAAATCCAAATACTGAGGCCTGGGTATTTCAGCACTCAAAATTATGAAAAGTGAAAAAAAAAGTACAGGAGAATGCAGGGTGAACACAAAGAAAGCAGTCTCCAAAGACTAAGGAAAATCATTTATCAAGGAGTGAGGAGTTAACACTGTGCCAAATGTTGCAAGCAAGATGAAGTTTAAGAATGTGTGTACAGCCGGGCAAGCAGCCACATGCCTGTAATCCCAGCAGCTTGGAAGGCTGAAACAGGAGGATTGTGAGTTCAAAGACAGCCTCTGCAATTGCAAGACACTAAGCAATTCAGTGAGACCCTGTCTCTCTCTTAAAAAAAAATGAAAAAAGAATCACAGGTCCTGGATGCAGCTTTGAGGAATAAGTGTATCTGAAAATTTTACATAACTGTCAGGGTTTTGAGACCTGGTGGGAACATCTCCTTGTCCCTGTGGACAAGTAGCTCTCTGATGTGCATGCAGCAGGAGCAGAACCTAAGGATTTCCTTCCAAAATGTAAGGCCTAGGACTAGGCTTCTACTGGACACACACCAGAAAAGCAGAGGAGGGAAATGAGAAAAGAGATTACACACACACACACACAGAGCACTAGGGATTGAACCTAAGGGTGAATAACCACTGGGCAACATTCCCAGACACCCTCCCTCCTTTTTAAATTTTGAGACAAGATCTCATTAAGTTTCTGAGGCTGGCTTTCAACTTTCCATCCACTTGCCTCTGCATTCTGAGCTATGGGATTACAGGTGTGTGCCATGGCACCAGAAAGTACCATGTTTCCAAAGATTTCTATTTTTTAAAGCAGCTGAATTTCATATAGAGGTAGTTACATGGTCAAAGTAAAGAATGTAGAATATAAAAGTTAAGATCATATCAAGAGTTATTCCAAAGACCAGCATGTAGTATGTTCAAACATCTCTCCAAAATCCACACGCATGCTCGCTCTCTCTCTCTCTCTCTCACACACACACACACACACACACACACACACACACTCTTAACATTATATACTTGCTCACAAACTCAGTAACAACCCCTTTTACAACAAGATTATCCATCAATGCGTATTTTTGTTAAATATCTAACCATTTTCCCATGAGTTATTAACCTCAAATTCCCCAACCCCAGACCTCCAGAGACCCTTCTCAGCAAATAAACATTTACCTCCAGTAGAAAATAGAAGAGCTCTTCTGCCCTCAGCCTCCAGGTTCCTGCCCCCACTCCCATACCTCTACTCTCATCTGGGTCATGTCCCCAACACTCCCCCGCCCCCATTATTCATGCCCTTCCTCTTTTCTGATCCTGGAAATCTTTTGTCATCTCTCCTTGCACTCAGCTGCCTCATGTTAAATTGTGCCCCTTTTCTTACTCAAGTTGCAAATCACCTATATTAAGAAAGTATACAGTGCCTTAAGGAGGAACTTACCCGGCAGAACTCCATTTCTGGCAGTGGCAAAAAAAAAATGATTGCTAAAGCATATTTTATTCTTTCTTGCATCCAAATAGACAGCTAGCATGCTAATAACTTTCTTTAAACCAGGATTGAGGACGACAATAAAAAAAACTCTACATTTTTAAGGTGAAACCAACAGCTTTATTAAGGTACTTCATTACATAAAAAGCTACTTAGGGAAAACAATTGTCAACTCAGGGGCAAAGGCAGGCCCTTTTGAGGAAGAATGGGGCTTGAAATCAAGGGCAAAGGGCAGGTAATTGCTGAGCATCAGGGTCATGGGGAGAGGATGCTTCAAAATTGCTCAGGATATTGATTAATAGCTAGAATTCTTGGAAAATCTCACAGGTATACAGGTATGCATAGAATAATCTATCCATGCGCTGTTGGATGCTGATTCCTTCTGTGGGTCTTGGAGGACACTCACAGAAGAGGTCACAGCACAAATGGTGTAGGGGCATGAGATGATCCCCCTACACCTGTTCTCCTCCCTGTTCCCCGGGAATTTCTGAGCTCGGGGCATCCAGCTCAGGCAGCAAGGCACGCCTAAGGCTGGAAGGGCTAGGAGTAGAGATAGAATCCAAGCCATAGCACGGAGGAGAAGAGGATGAGGAATCCTGGCCAGGAAACTTGGTGGGAGATGAAGAGGGGCTTAAGCCAGGAGATCTAATTGGGGAGGAAGAAGGGGAAGAGGACAAGGAGGATGAGGAGGACGAGGAGGATGAGGAGGATGAGGAGGATGAGGAGGATGAGGAGGAGGAGGAGGGCGAGGAGGGCGAGGTGGAGGTAGAGATGCTCTCACTGCGCTGCCTATGCAAAGGAAAGAACCTACCAGGGGGTGAAGGAGAGGAAGCACGCATACGGACTGCATGCCAGACAAACGGAGAAGGCGGGCTTCCAACCGGGCTTCCAACCTCACGTTCAGAAGAACTTGAGCTACTCTGAAAGACATGCTGTAAGGGTGCCCTAGAGGAAGGAGGAGGTCTCCTGCCACCTGGGTTAGGCAGAGCGCCTCGACTGGGAATGGCCGACCTTCCAGATGACCTCTGCAGGGTGGGGCGTCTCCTCCGGGGACCAAGGCCTATGGTTGAGGTCGTGCTGCTAGGAGTAGGGCCGGACTTTGTTGCAGGTCTTCTGAGGGTGGTGTTTGGCCGGGATGCACTGGTGCGAACAGGAACTGATGAAGTGCTGCCACTGCGAAGATCAGCACCTGGTCGGGTGGCACGGCTCCTGGGATTAGTGGCTGATGCAGATACTGGACGTCGAAGAGCAGGACCTGGCCGAGTGACATGGCTGCGGAGATCAGACCCACGGAGATCAGACCCACGTTGAGAGGCTCCATTCTGGGGAACAGGGCGGGGCCTGGATGAACCACTGCGAAGAACAGGACCTGGTGCACTGGAGCGACGGCGGAGACCAGGGCCTGGTGCAGATGCATGGCGATGATCAGGGCTGGGCCTGGATGCACCACTGCGAAGAACTGGGCCTGGTGGGCTGGCACGGCGTCGAAGAGCAGGCCTAGGCCTGGATGCACTGCTACGCAGAACAGGGCCTGGTGGTGTGGCACGACTGTGGTGAGCAGGACCTGGTGTAGATGCATGGCTTTGGGGGCCATGGCCTGGAACAGTGGTGCCACTGCAGAGGGCAGAGTCTGCCCTGAGGGCTTGGCTGCGGAGAGCAGGTCCTGGACCGGTTGCATGATTCCATGTGGAGGCTTGAGAACGACGGCGGCGGCCGGGCTGAGAAGATGGCGGCGGAGGCACAGACGCCTGCGCAGAAGCCCCAGGAAGCAGGTGGCTCCCTGTAGGCTTTTCAGCCTGATCTCGGCTGGGCTGGCTGGGCTGCTTCTTACGACGTTTGTTCTCAGGGCTCTTTTTCTGGGCCTGGGGTTGCTCCTGGCCACTGGTCTCAGGTTCCTCATGTCTCAGGCTTGCCTGGGAACCACGGCTGTCCTGGAGGTCAACACGGCGTTTTGCTGACATACTGTCCATGGAGGGCAGCACAGGGTCTTCACAGGCAGTGGAAACGACGGCAGAGGTAGCAGAACCTGCTGTGCTGCTTTGATCAGTGTCTCCAAACACAGCCTCATGGCTTGAGGCTGTGGGGACCAAGGCAACAGGATCTTGATATACCCTCCCAAAGACATGGCCAGGGGCTAGGGTGGCCTCATTCTTCTGCCCTCTGGGTACCTCACCCTGCTGGGGCTTCTGCTGCTTCCCTCGAGGTGCCTGAGTAGCCATGCTATAGGATTCCAGCTCTGACCCAAGTGAAGGCTCTGAGACAAAACTCCGGTGGCAAGTAATGCCGCCGGCTGGGTCCAGTCAGAGCTGGTAAAGAAGGATGGGTGGGGCCAACTGATCTTCACCTCTGATTGGTGAGCTGGATATCACGTGATGCTTCCCACCATTCTGTAGCCGTAGCCTAGCAGCCCAACGTAGACCTTTCTGGCGCCAGCCAGGAGGGTGTATGCACCCCTCCCTTCAGCCTTAGAGCTATAGGAGGCGTTTCCCGCCTTTGGATTTTTGTGCTTCCCCCACCACCACCCATTTTGTCCTCTGGGGTCAATAGTGTGAATTTCTTTAGTCTCAAACCTGGCCCCTAATATAGTATGGTTCAGGGAAAGGGTTTGGGGTGTGGAGTCTATCTGTGTGAACCATTTGAGGTACCACAAATCATCTTGTTAGTACCACTCCCCTCTCACAACCTCAAAAAATCAAACTCTTGAAAGATACCAAGCTGGCTGACAGGCTGTATCCCCAAGCTAGGGTGGGACCCCATAGAGGATTGTTCAAGAACCCCTTCAGGCATCTGGATAATCCCAGACTGGATCTGGTGTATTTTAAGTTTGGTGAGAGGCCTGAAGGCAAGAAAAGAGATGGGGTCCACAGTGTCTTGGCTTGAGCTGTTCTGCCTACCTCAAAACAGCAGACAGAGATTTAGAGTGTTCCTTTAAACTGCTTCTCCCTACCTTTTGCCCTGAGGCCAAGGTTTCCTAGGATTAAGGCTGATACCTTTCTTAACGTTCATCAGCATTTTTAAGGGCTGCATAGGAATCCACTGATAAATGCACAAATGCACGTTCATTTATTTGGACTAGACTCTAGTTTCTTTTAAATTTCCTGTGATGTACAGACTTGAAGTTTCATATTTGGACCCTCATTCTTAGTCACTATTTCAAAAGGTCGGCTTCTTTAAGTGCCCAAAACAGAAAAACAAATATGAGAAAAACACCACTGAAATTCTCAAAACGCCCTCAGGCAAATACTGGACATACTTCTTTATATCTCGGTAAAATGGCCACTCGCACGTTTCATAGTTTTGTTTTATGAAAATTGAACTATTTATGATTACATGTTGTTTTATTAACCTGTTTTGGGGGTCCAGAAAACAGTCTCCCATATCACTGAATAAATTTCCACAAAGCCATTTTAACTAAAAAATATACCTATTGAGGAGGAAGCTGATATTTTCAAATACTCCTGTGTCAACCAACATTTATGTTTCCCAAATTTTTACATCAATGTGAGCCACATCCTTCTCACTAAAAACTATTCTTATCCTCAGTTTTGTCCTTGTTGCAAAGTCCCAGAAAAAGAAATTCATGGTACAGTCTATGCACACTTGTAATTCTTTGATAAAAATACTGGCAAACTGTTCTGAAAGTTGCTGTTATAACAATTTTAGCAGGATAGAACAGGATATTTATGAGAATGAAGAGCAACTGGACTTCAACACAACTCAAAAATAGAATGGAATGATATGTGGAGTGTTAATGTGGAATGGAAAATGGATTTGAAATGGAATGCAGCAGGGGATGAACTGGAGACTGGAGTGAAACTGGGACTGGAATACAGACTTGAACAGGATGTGGAATAGAAAATTGAAGAGACTGGACATAGAATAGAATAAGATAGAATGAGAAAATGGAATGAAATAAAATGGAAATAAAATGTCACGAAATAAAATGTGTTATATGAGAAAGGGGATGAAACAGTATAGTGTTAAATAAAATATGAAAGAAAATAGAAAATAATCAAAATAGGAAGGAATATAAAATGGAACAGAATGTGCAATTGCCTGAAATCAATGCCTGTGAAATATGTCCTGTAGATCTTAAAATATCAGAAAAGAATAGAATGAAATTTGGAATGAAATATAGAATCCAAATTTATGAAGGATGAACTAGGAATTAAATAATAATGGAAGATGGAAAATGAAGTACTGATGAAATACAAGATGGAATTAAATGAACAGTAAATAAATAGAATGTGTTCTGTTCATGTACCATTCCATAATTTAGTGTCATAGAACAATGTTCACTTTATTTCATATCATTTTGTAGAGATAGAATTCAAACAGTACATAATGGTGATGGCTTGTGTATGCTACACAATGACTGGGACCGGAGCTGGGGACTTGATTGGTTTTAAGGTTATGGGGGAAGGACAGCAGTAAGTGATGGCTCCTGCACTTTGGTGGATGGTTGTGACAATCAAAGAGGGAAAACTTGCCAGGTGGAGAAGATCAAGGAGATAATGTGAATCCATATTCTCTTATGACCACGTTGACACCTATAATCCTGTATAGGCATCCTAGTCATTTAAAGGTATAAGCCCCAATTCATCTCATAGCTATTCTCATAGCTCTATAAGTTAACTTTCACTAGTTTCATGAATCCAGTTTTCCTCTAGGGAGTCATTTCATTTTATGATCTAATACTTTTCTTCCTTTTTTTTAGAATTTCTGTGGACCTTAGCCATTATTCTGACTTAATAATAACTAAAATGACTCTCCTGTATATTCTTCCACCTATGAGATCTCTAAGATCTAAAAGTTTATTCTCAAGAAACTTCCTCTCTTTAATTCCATTTGTGTCTTCAATATCCTGTTCTTTATCATTTTCTGACTTCCATTTAAAGTATTTATGTATGTATGTGCTTATAGAAAAGAAGTGGGAAGAGTGATTTTTTTATTCTCTCATATATTATCTTCTGAATTTTTCCAATGAGCCTATATCATTCTTGTACTAAATAAATACCTACTTGCATTTTAAAAATAATTACCTTACATGAAAATAAGACAAACTTAAAGAGGTTTAATTAGGTTTTAAGCTTTTTTAAGAAAATAGGCTCTCTTATATTATTGGATGGGATTATAAATTTGTAGCACCTTCCCAGATGAAAATTTAATGATATAAAGATACATTAAAAAAAATTCTTGCCCAGAATGGCGACACATGATTGTAATCCCAGGCTCGGGAGGCTGAGGCTGAAAGCCAGCTTCGGAAGAAGCAAGGCACCAAGCAACTCAGTGAGACCCGGTCTCTAGACTCTGTAGTAGTATTGCTAGATCAAATGGTTATTTCTAATTTTGGGGGGGGAATCTCTATTATGTTTTCCATAATGGCTGTACTAATTTACATTCCCACCAAATGTGTATAATGTTTCCTTTTCTCTGCATCCTCACCAGTATTTTCTTTTGTCTTTTTGATGATGGTCATTCTAACTGAAGTGAGATGATATCTTATCATACTTTTCATTTGCATTTCACTGATGATTAGTGATACTGGACATTTTTCATAGAACTTTTAGCCATTTTTATGTTTTGATAAATGTTCAATCCCTATCAAAATATCAATGGCAATATTCACAAAATAGAAAAAAATCCTAAAATTCCTCTGAAACAATAACAAAAAAAAAACAACTTCCAAACACAAAACTACCCTATAAATAGCCAAAGAAATCCTGAGCAAAAGACCAAAGCTAGAGGTATCATTTAACCTGAAGTCAAAATACACTACAAAGCTACATTAACCAAAATAGCATAGATACTGACATAAAAAAAACAGACCTATAAACCAATGGAAAACAGCGGAGGAGCCAGAAAAAAAATCCAGGTATTTATAGCAAACTGATTTTCAACAAAGGTGCCAAAAACACATATTGGGGAAAGGACAGTTTCTTCACCAAATGGTCCTGGGAATGATGAATACCCGTATGCATAACAATGACACTCGACCTTTTTGCCATATTGAAAATCAACTAAAATGGATTTAAGGCTGAAATGCAAGGCTAGAAAGTTTGAAAGTACTAGAAGAAAGCATAGTGGAAATGCTTTGCAATGTTGATCTGGGCAGATATATTTTGGGGAATGACCCCAAAAGCATGGAAAATGGAAGCAAAAATAGACCAGTGGGGTTGTATCAAACTCAAAAGCTTTTCTCCACAACAAAGGGAAAAACCAAGAGAATGAAGAGACAAACTGCAGAATGAGAGAAAATATTTGCAAACTTCATCCAACAAGGAATTAACAACCAGTATCTACAAGGAACTCGAAAAACAACATTCAAAAACAACGAAACCCACTCAAATTATCTGATTAAACATGGACAAAAGATGTGTAGAATGCCATTTCTTTTTTTAAAAAAAATCTGAAACAACCTCAATTTCCAATAGTATATCAGATGCCTACAGAACAAATTTATGTAACTTTTTAAAAAATATTTTATTAGTTGTTGATGGACCTTTATTTATTTCTCTATATGTGGTGCTGAGTATCGAACCCAGTGCCTCACACATGCAAGGCAAGCATTCCACCACTAAGCTACAACCCCAGCCCAAATTTATGTAACTTTTACAGGATGTTTTTTGAAAAACTTTTAATGCTATGGGAAAGTGGTTATAATATTGTACAACACACACACACACACACACACCATGTACCCTATTTTCTACTGATCTATACTTACATGTATCTATTTTACATTTACCTTTTTATATACATTTAAATTTCATCCACTATAGTGCTGTTGTTCTCAATGGGGGGGCATTTTGCCCCTTGGAATATTTAGAAGTGTCTGCAGAATGACAGTTGGGGACAGTGCAGTGCTATTTGCATCTGGTTGTGGATCAGGGATGCTGCTTTACACCTTCAATGCACAGGAAAGTCTCCAATAATACAAAATTATCTGGCCTCAAATGCCAATAGTGTTAACTTTGACAAATATTGCAGTAGAGAATTTAGATAATTCAGAAAAGCTTAAGAAAATTTAAGTTGGGACAATTCTACCAGTAATTAAAAACTATCATTAAAAATTTGACAGATTTACATGTTCATTTTTCTGTGATCATTTGACAATTCTTTATTGGCACATGGGGTACTTTGGAAATAAAAAATTCATTTTGGGGGGGCTGCAGATTGAACCCAGGTCTTTGTGCATGCTAAGCAGGTATCCTAACACTGAGCATATTTTTAAAGACTTCTTTCTTCCTCAACAAGCTCTAAATATTTTTCTCATATTAAGCACTCTAGTAGTTGCTTAAGAAGTTACACAACTTTAGAACTGTAATGTTAACTCATTCCACAAATATCAATCCATCAACATTATCTCTTCATTTTCAAAGGTCTAATCCAAGCATTCATTTCACCGGGCATGGTGGCGCACGCCTGTAATTCCAGTGGCTCTGGAGGCTGAGATAGGAGGACCGCAAATTCAAAGCAAGCCTCAGCAAAGGTGAAGTGCTAAGCTACTCAGTGAGACTCTGTGTCTAAATAAAATACAAAATAGGAGTTGGGATGTGGCTCAGTGGCTGAGTGCCCCTGAGTTCAATCCCGATACCCTCACTATAAAAGGGCATTTATTTCCCAATGTGTGTTTGTGTGTGTGTGTGTTTACAATTAAACAAAAAAACTTTGGCTCAGTGCAATATATCTGATCTATAAAGAGTAGTATGGTCAGCTAAACCGAGTTACAGTAATCTGACTCCCACTCTGGTGAATAGCTTGCAAAAGGACATTTCCAAGTCAATGAGATGGAAGAACATCCTTTGGGTTCTCTGGGGAAAGATTTCTCAGCTCTCTTTTGGTGGGGGCAGGGCTACCAAGAATTGAACTCAGGGTCACTTGACCACTGAGCCACATCCCCAGCCCTATTTTGTATTTTATTTAGAGATAGGGTCTCACTGAATTGCTTGGCACCTTGCTTTTGCTGAGGCTGGCTTTGAACTCTTGATTCTCCTGCCTTAGCCTCCCTAGCCACTGGGATTACAGGCAGATGCCACTGTACCCTGTGATTTATCAGCTATTAAACAATAAAAACATATAAGATATTGTTTACATAAAAACTTAAAGAATATACATATCAAATATTAGAATAAAAAACAGCATGATAACTGGACATAAAGTCAATATTACACAATTGAATTATATTTCTATATATTAGCATCAAAAATTATAAAGTGGAAAAATTTTAAATGCAATTTGCAATAGCATGAGAAAGCATCAAACACCTTGGAACAACACTAATAAAAATTCAGAAGACTATTGTCCAGAAAGCTCTAATATTTCTGAAAGAAATTAAAGAAAACCACATTAATCAGAGATGCAGTATATTTATTGATTATAATATAATATAATGAAAAAAATCTTAAGACAGAATTCTCATCCAAATGATCTATGGATTCAATGTAATCCCAATAAAAATTCCAGCAGACAGTTTGTAAGTAAAAATTGGCTGATTATAAAATATGGATATCAAAGATGCAAGAACAGAGAAAGTCATCCAGAAGAAGAAATTTAAAGGACTATCACTTACAGCCAGAGAGTAAGCAAACTATAAAGCCATTATAATTAAAATAGTGTGACTTTTGTATAAGAATATTTTGATATGCAAGAATAGAATAGATAAAAATAGACATATCTTCATCTATTTAGATTTAGATATCTAAAGAGACCAACAAATAAGGAATCCACAAAGACACATGTAGCATCACCTCACAACGAAGGCATTAATACAGTTCTCAGGAAGAAGGATAATCATTTAAGTAAGTGGAGATGGAATAATAGGATATCAAGCCATATGGAAAAAAATTAATTTGGCCTCTAAATTTAACTATACCCAGTAATTTCAGAAGATAAAGTTTTCAGAAAATAACGTATAAGGATATCCTGATGATCTTGGAGTACATTATGGTATCTAAAACAGGACACAGAAACCACTAATGATAATGGAAAGCATCAACCTCCCCACTCAACGTCCAGCAAACCTCTTATATACAGAATAAAACCAGGAAGAAAAAAGTAAATTCAATTAAGAACTAGAACAATATTTCAACTTTACTTCGTAAAGTGTGATATTCAGCTGACCAACAAAGAAATAAAAATCTGCTCAAACTCAATCACCGAGAATATACAAATCAAAATCACAATGAAATATCAGCAAAGATCTACCAGGATAGCCAAAATGACTATTGCTATCAAGAGTTTGAGATGATAGGGGATAGGGATATGGCTCGGTGGTTAGAGGGTTTGTCTGGCATGCATGAGGCCTGGAGTTCAATCCTCAGCAAAACACACACACACACACACACACACACACACACAATAACACACACAAAAAGAGGTGGAAATGGTATAGGGGAACTGAAACTGTGATGGTGGGACTATAAATTGGAAAACTGACAGTATGTGTTTAAGCTGATTTTATGCATTTTCTATAACTCAGGAATTCCATCTGTGTTAATTTTCTATTCCTGTTTAACAAATTATCACAAAGTAAGTGGCTTTAAACAGTGCCAATTTGTTTTCTGAATTCTGTAGGTTCAGAGGCCCATGCTTGGCACATCCAGGTACTCCATTTAGTGTCTCACAGGGTGAAATAAGCCCATAATATGAGTCAGCCAGGCTGTGTTTCCTTCTGGCGCCTATGAGAAGGAATATATTTCTAAATTCATTGAGGTTTTAGGCAGAATTCAGTTCCATGTTTACCTGTTTACCTCTACAGGCCTCATGCAATTCCTTGCCACATGTACCTCTCCAAATTTCCAATCTCTCAGGAAGGGCCATAGCAATACCACAACCTGATGAGGTCTGTCCCACCCAGATAACCTCCTCACTGGAACATCCACTGATTTGGGACGTTAATACATCTACAGATATCTATTTTCCCATATAGCACAACAGAATTTCAGGAGTAATAGCTCATCATATTCACAAGCTTCTCTCACTCATTTTAGAATTCTCCCTATGTCGAGTCTGTTCCACATAAAAATGTTCACCTCCCCCACAGTCTACAAATTCCTCTTTATATTACATCATCAGCTGTACTCCAAATGCTCATCTAAATCAGACATGGATGCTGGGCTAGGATGTTGTTCAGTGGCAGAGTTCTTGTCTAGCAAACATGAGGCCCTGGGTCAATACTCAGCCCCACAAAAATTCATTATAAATCAGACATGGATTAGATTTCTGGCTATAATTCACTCAGTACAATTCCTGGTACACAATTACTCTCCAACTAAAGTGTTAAGCTGTCTTTCCCTGGCAGTCCAATATATAACAATGGGACAGACACAGAACAATAGCTATAAGCATTCTGGTTTCAAACAGGAGTAAATGGAAGGCAGAAAGAAATTCAAAGTTCCAAAACAGTTTGGAAACACAACTTATTCCAACTAATAGTCTTTCCAAGGCAATTAAAGTGTTTTCCCAAGATGACTCAGGCTTTCTCTATCATGCACCTCAAAATTTTCCCAGGCTTCACTTAACAGAGTCCTACCCTCCCTCAGTTCCAGGGACCAGAATCTCCACAGGTTTCCCATTCACTACAGCACTCAGCAGCTGAATCTGCCACTCAGCAGCTGAATCTGCCACTCACCAGTTCACAGTTGCATAGGTCAGACATTAGCACACAGCCTGCCTGGTTTGATGCCTCAGGATGCAGGGTGTGGGGTGGTGTTGGACTGGCTGGGTGCCTTTCTGGAGGTTCTGGGGAAGAAGCCCTTCTAGACTCATCCACATTGACAACTGAATTCAGGTCCCTGCAGCTGTAGGACCAAGGCCCCTGTTCTCTTGCAGGATGTAAACTGGGTTGGCACTTGTCTCTGAGAGGCTACCTGTAGTTCTTTGCCATGTGGACCCTGCTAATATCCTCTCATGATCTAAATCTCTCTTTCAACAAGGACTTAGGCCCATCTAAGCGCTCACCTGAATAAGTCTAGCCCACCCCAAATAATCCCCTTCTCTTTTTAAAACATTTTTTAGCTGTTGATGGACCTTTATTTTATTTATTTATTTATACACGGTGCTGAGAATTGAACCCAGTGCCTCACATATGCTAGGCAAGTGCTCTACCACCAAGCTATAACCCCAGCCCAATCCCCCTCTTTAAAAAGACTGATCTGCAATCTTAATTATATCTGAAAAAATATTTTTTGCCATAAAGGTAACATCCTCAAAGGAGTGATAGTTCATCATATTCATACATTCCATCTCAACCCAATTGGAGGAGATCGTTCAGACAAGTGTCACTGGGAACCATTAGAGAATTTCTGCCTGCCACACAAAATCGATATCCAACAGATATGCATGTACTCCAAAAGATATGAATAAAGATGTTATTATTGTGGCATTATTGGAAATAATCACAAACTACAAACAAACTAAATATCTATCAACTTTTAAGTGAATAAATTGTGATATATTCACACAATGGAATACTATACAGCAATGAAACAACCACATATCCCTACATGCAACAAAATGAACATGTTTCAAAACCAACCATTAATATTGAGCAAAAGTAGCCAGATGTAAGAATATACATGTTTTATAATACTCTTTATATAAAGTTTTTAAAAAAGAAAAAATAAATTACAGTGACATAGATCACTTTCTAGGGTAATAGCTAAATGAGGGCATAACATAGGTTTCTGGCATGCCACTAATGTTCTATACCTTGGTCCTGGTGGTTGTTACATACATATATTCACTTTGTAAAATGTCAGCAATTTATTGTCCTTACAAGTGTACACTCTAGATTTGAATATTGTACATCAATGAAAAATAAAAAGCTACCAAAAAAGTCTATGAAAATAGGCAAGAAGAATTGACAGAAATATATTCCAGGCTCACAATCCTTAAAGGACAAGTCCAAAATGCAAAATGAAAAAAAAACTTACTTTTCTTGAT
Source organism: Ictidomys tridecemlineatus (assembly GCF_052094955.1). Lineage (NCBI taxonomy): Eukaryota > Metazoa > Chordata > Mammalia > Rodentia > Sciuridae > Ictidomys > Ictidomys tridecemlineatus. Next base: position 84,931,500 of record NC_135493.1, read on the forward strand.
TAATTTGAACATAAAACCTGACCTGAATCAACATAATGCTATTTGTAATCTTCAGATCTTGCAGTGAATATTTATATGTTTAATTACAGATATACTGTTTAATTAGATTCAGCAGTATTATTCTAGGCCTTGTTAAGGATTTTTATGGGATAAACATTATGAAGCATTTGATTCCAAGGGCTTCAGATAAAGGATTGTAAATGTATAGTAGTAGAAGGGTTTAACTTAATTGTGTCAGCTGGAGACACATCAAATATACAAGAGACTACAGAGAGTTTATCAGATTGATTCAATTTATTGAATGCTTTCAATCATATGGTCAGATGATCATGATTTTTTTCTCTTCTGACCTATCAATATAATGGATTAATTAAAATATTTCCTAATATTATGTAATGCTCTCATGCCTAAGAAATGGCAAGGATGTGGCTATGTTTTGTCTACTGTTGAATTTTATTCATCCAAACTTTATCAATTCAAAAATGAAATCTATGTTAATAAATGAGATCATACATCTATGGGTGTGGTATATTTGAAATCAGATTTTACACCCCATTCATTAAATACATTTGGAAGATTCCTATCTTTGCTTCTAGATTCTCAATCACTTGTTACTAGTGATTTCTTTAAAAAAACTGGGTGATTTTACTCAATTATCCTTGAAATTTTATCAGTAATTTTGGATTCTCAGTCCTAGTGGAAGAATAACACAATTTTTCTGATAAAGGTGTGGCTATACAAAAAATACATAGAGAGAGAGGGATACTGCAAATAATAGAGATGTGATATTGAATGGACTTCAGAGACTGCCAGTTTCAACATTTACTTAATGCATGACTTCCAGTCAGTTAATCTTTGGAACCTTAGTTTATTCATCTGGGAAATGGGAATATAGTCCCTGAATGTCTTGTTTTTGCTCAAATTGAGCAAAGTGCAATTTTCACATTATTAAGCCAATCAATATGCAAACCTACCAAGACCAACAGTAAAACATGCATTTTATCAAATTGTCGCAACTAATGAGTAAGAGATAATAACTCTTTTAGGAATTGTATGTATGTTTGAGGATTTATTTAATCTTAAATTAAGCTTAGTATTTCTGCATATTTTCAATATAGAATTTTCACAGATTATTTTTATGTAAAATGCATCACATACATAATCTTAAAAGTTAAATAGTAATGCCAATCTTTAATGAAACCAGAAATCATTTGATTCTAATGCACATCCTTCCCCCAGTCCCTGAGACTTTCAACTTTTTTCTTTCTCAGGTAATTACCATGCTATTTCCTAATCATAGGCATATACTGATTGTAGCATACTGCAAAAATGGCCACAAGTGAGATTTCTGGTTTAAGCTTCCTAATATAAAGAAGTTGGAAACACACACACACACACACACCCCACCTTATTACAACAATAAAACGCTAGACCAGCTGAATCAATGCCTTTTTCTTTTTAACCCATTCAAGCACTGAGGTTGAAGGGTAAACCACCTCTCTCAAAGACAGATTCAGAATCACAATGAAGATTTGTTTACCTGGAGCAGATGTCTCCAGAGCCATTAACATAGAATTAACACAGTCTATCAACATAGAATGCATAGGATACATTTGAGGAATCCCTTGAGGCTAAATATAGATTAGCAGGAGGGTGAGGGGCCTCCACGTTTCAATGGGCTTTACCTTCAGAAAAATGTTCCTTTGTCCAGGCATTGCAGGTCGACGCCTTACTCCAGGGGAGTCAAAGACAGCCTTGTGGCAACTCTGCACCCCGCACCTGCTGCAGACAACGTGCAGCGCGAGGTGCCTTTTGGGTCGATGCTTGATGATGCTCTCCACGCCCTGGAGGAGCAAGAGGCCAGGAGGTTGCCAAGTGGGAGTGCAGGCGCTGCTTCTTCCTGCAAAGCCTGCAGCGTAATCCAGGACTCTTGGGGCTGTGAGGGCTCAGTTCTCAATTGAACCATGCCGCGCCAGAGTGGCAGCCCTGGGTGTGGTACACTAGGCTCGGGGACTCGAAGGTGTCCAGCATGAACTTGGCGGCGCCCGGGCAGCTGAGGCCCCGCAGCTTCCTGAATGTCTTCCAGCGCTCGCGCTGCGCGCCCAGGTCTAGCTCATTGGTAAACACCTCCAGCATCCACGAGTTTGGGGCGGCGCGTAGTGCTGTGGATCTTTGCCTTGCCAGCCTGCCAGCTTCCTTTCAGTAGTGCTCTTTGCCGCCTTTAAGCTCCTGCCCCGGACTTGGACCGCTAGCCGCCTCGTGCCGCTGGAGCCCGTGATCGCTGTGGCTGGCTGGAGCGTGGGGGTGGGGATTCCCGGGCTGCTCTTAACTGCTCAGTTCAGCGGCAGTTCTTTTCCTTATCCTGCCTATAGCATCCTCAGTCATAAACCCAAATTCTGGCAAAGTTGTGGCCCTGCATTGATGCGGAAGCGCGGGGATTGGGGGTAGGGAAGCGGTTGTTGTGGGATGTGGGGGGCGGGGCGGGGGAGAGCAGCTCAAGTTTTAAGAACTTACTGGGCCGCTTCATTGCACTACCAAGAGTGACCTCTTGTTGCAAACGAAGCCAACACCCTCTTCATGCTCTTAAAATGAGTTTTACTGGCATAGCATGGTATGCTGTATCTGCAGCCCCTTCTAAGAGATCTCGGACACCTGGAAGTTACCTGTACTAATATGCTTGTGATACTTTGTGAGAGTTGGCATGGCATACCTGAAGTTTCCATGCACATTCTGTTTCATACCAGTTCTATGATCATGGAAATAGTCCTGAAATTCTTTAGTTCTCGGTAATTGCATATGGAAAAAAAAAAGGAATAATATATCTCAACTGTAGCTGAGAGTAAATGCAAGAACATATTTGGAATATTTAATAAGACAAAAAGAAACTGGATTTATTGTATATTATTTCTAAACTTTTTCCAATAATTTTATTAAGTTTAACAAATTTTTTGTTTGGCTTCTTTTTACCTTTCTTCTATTCCAAGATCCAGGAAATTTTCTGGATGCTGACTGGGAGAAAAAGCCAGTGTAACTTTATCCTTTTCCTTAAACAACTCACAAGTCTGGTGTGGTAGACAAATTATTTAAAGTGAAGAATTAGAAGTTTGTCAGAGTATCATGTGATTGCAAAGGAAAGATAAATGAAGAAGTTGCCGACTGGGAAGGACCAGGGATGAGTAGTCAAAGAACAAACTGGAGACAGCTATCTCTTTGTGAGTGTGGGGCTCATCTGTATCTGACAATCCCACTAATCTTTGGGTTTGCATTCTTGATTCTGTCAGTAAAACCCTAAATGCATCTTTGCAAGAACAGGGGAGTCTGAGAACACAGACCAAGACCCCTTAACCACAGCCAGAGGGATGAGTGAGCAGAATCAGGACAGGCCCTTCTCAAAGGAAGTGATTATGAAATAGATATTATTATCACCTGCAATTTTCAAATGAGGAGACTGACTGATGGTCAGAGGTTACGTGATTTGTTCAAGGTCACATAACAGGTGGAAGTGGGACGAATTTTCAACCCCAAGTCAGTTTGGCTCCAATGTTCATGCCATTTGCATTATCCACTCTTAATGACAGTCTCTGTTTTTATTTACAGCGACCAGCTTCTAGGCTCTGCTTCCCTTGAAATTGTTAAAAAATTTGCTGAGTGAAAAAGCTTATTTAAGGTCATTTCCCAAAGACCACTGAATATTAAAGCTTTATTAGAAAGAATGGCTTAAATAACAGGATTCCTGTGTCATTTTCACTACATGTGTGGATGCTTAATATTAAAAACCTCCTTCACTTCAGCAAGGTTGAAAATTCACCAGGAATAGGGAGTTTTTGTTTTTTTTTTCATTTTACGTTGTGATTTAGAATGATATTTTAGTGTTCAGAATTTATTTTTTCTATTTCGGTTACATCCCACTTAGTTTCATTGTAAAAATGCATGAAGGTTCTCTATTTGGTGTATATCAATTAATAGTAACAAATATTATTTATTCAGCACATATAGGCTTCAGATATCTTTGAAATAAGTAATATTGTGATGCCTATTTTGCATAATAATAATTTCTAACTTTACTGATGTTTAACATTTGCACAGTACTTGATAGTCTATCAGATTTCATGCATTTAATCCTCACAAAAGCCCTAAGAGGGAAGAATTCTTACTATCCTTATTTTTCAGATGAGGGAACCAGGGCACAGAGAATTTCCCGTGGTCACACTGGATGCTAGTAATGAAGCTCATGTGACCAGCCAGCCTAACCCTGGAATTTGTCCTGTGAGTTAATTTACTACATGGAAGGGGACACAGGAGCTTGGTCATAACTTCTCAGCTATGAAGTTGGTAGCAGAGATTCAAATCCATGTATGTGTGATTTGAAATACCCACATTCTAGCATCCTCTTCCTCTCCCTCACATGTGCTTATTAAATGGTATCCTCCTCCTCTACTCTACTTCATTGACACTGGTAAATGAGCAGATATTTATTACACACATGCGTAATGGAGCTGGAGAGGAAAACAGAGCTTTTGTCCTCAAGATTATCACAAAGTGGGAGAGACAAACACATTAAAAACTAATTTCATTAGAATATGGTGGGTGTTATAATAAAGGCAAACTTTCTGGAAGAGTTGTCACCTTACTTGTTAGTGGATAAGTAGAAGATAAATATGGAAAAGGGATGCAGGGGTAATCCAGACCCCCCCCAAAAAAAAAATCGTAACAGCAACAGTCCAGAGCTTGCAGATAGAATAGTGTATGAGTGAATGGGGGGGGGTACACACACACACACACGTGTTAAATGTGAACAGAAACGGTGCAGGAAGGTTAGCAAGATTAAGAATATGAGGGGCTTTGAATGCATTGCTAAGGACACATCTGCTATAACCTTCCTTTCAAACCCCCAATCAGGCTATCTCAGAACTTCCTGAGGTGAGCTAGAACAGGATCTAAAAGGCTGATATTCTTGATTCCTAGAGGATGTGATGGGGCATTCAGAAGTGATAAGCCAGAGGCAGGAGGGAGTACATGTAGGGACTAGCTAAAAGAATGGTTGGTATTAGTGTGTAAGAGAAAGAAGATTTTAGAAAGATTGACAATTTCCTGAAATCCTCAGTGCTGGATTCTTCTTGTAAGCTTGTAAGCTTGTAAGTTTCAAGCTTCACATCTGGTGAATTTGAAAGGTGTGTGTGTGTGTGTGTGTGTGTGTGTGTGTGTGTGTGTGTGAGAGAGAGAGAGAGAGAGAGAGAGAGAGAGAGAGAGAGAGAGAGAGAGAGAGAGAGAATGAATGAATGTGAAATGAGTCTGCTTTCTAGATCATGTTAATATATAAAGAAAAGAGACAGGTTGTGGTGACAAGGAACCAGAGGATAGGGTGTGGAAGAGCTGACTTCTATTTAACATTTCTATATCTATTTTATCCCCATTAATAACATGAGACTGAAGATACCCTCAAACATATCTTGTAAACCAGTGTTTGAAAGGGAATCACCAATGTATTTCCTTCTATCACCTACCATTTAACTTGCACATACTTTTAGTAGATAGAGAATGTCTTCATTTTGCTCTTACCCAGGAACCAGTTTTATTTTTTATTTTTTTAAGTAAACAAAGTTATGCAACTCCTAAGTGCACAAACTGGTGTTTGTTCATCACAAAGCTTACACGTTAATGTAACTAAAACCTACCTCAAGATATTGAGTTTCACTAGCACTGCAGAAGATTCCCTCCTGCTTCTTCCCAATCATTAACCCCTAAAACAAGCTCTGCTTGGACTGACAGTATCTACACAATAGTTTTGTCTGATTTTTTTTCTTTCTTTTTCATCTTTGGTACTAGGGATTGAACCTATGGGAACTTTGTCACTGAGCTACATCCCCAGCCCTTTTTAATTTTTTTAATTTTGAGACAGGGCCTTGCTGAGTTGCTTAGGGCCTCTACCAATAGAATGTGGTAGAAGTGGCACTGTGACTTCTAAGGCTAGGCCATAAATTGCAATGTGGCCTATCTATCATGGGATGCTTGCTCTTGGAACCTACCATCATGTTGTGAAGAAGTCAAAACTACATGGAAAGACCATCTGTGGGTATTTCAGCCTATAGCCCTGAGTAGGCACTAGCTGAAAGCTGACATCAATTGCTAGACATGAGAGTGAATGATCTTTTAGATGTTTTCAGCCCCTAGTCTTTGAATTTTCTAGGTGAGGCCTATGATATTCCAGACAAGGCCCAAATATTATGTCACCAAAATAGCCATCTCAGCTGTGCCCTGTCTGAATGATAATAAAAGACTATAGTTTTAAGCCACTAAGTTTTGGGATAAATTGTTATGCAGCAACATAGTCATATATATCATTTCAAGTTAATGACAATTATGCATAATGCTATTATAAACATCTTTGCACATATAGTTCTGTAGCTATGTACATATTTCTATTAGGTGTAAACCTTTAGTCACAGGTTACATACATATTCATCTCCAGTAGATGCTAACAAAAAGTATTCTAAAGTGATTGTATTAGTTGACACTTCACCCACAGTATCTAACAATTTTAGTTTCTCTACCTTTCAATTAACAATTTGAATTTTCAGCCTTTAAAAATTAAGCCATTCTTTCTCTTTTTATGAAAATGATGAAATAAAACACACATGCATATAAAAATGCATAAAACATAAGTGTGCATCACTAATCATCAGGGAAATGCAAATCCAAATCACAATGAGATATCACCTTATTGTAGTTAGAATGTCTATTTTTTTCTTTTTTAAACTTCTTTTTAGTTATATATAGCATTAAGGTACATTTTGACATAATTACAATAGCATGGAATATAAATCTCTCTAAGTCAGTCTCCAGCACCTCCCCATCCCTCTTCGTGCTCCCCTCCCTCTACTCTTCAGATCTTTCTGTAATTTATTTATAGTTTTTTTTAATTAGGGTCCTGTAGATATACTTCATGTTGGGAATCACTGTGCTATATTCGTGTATGTACATATCAAAGATCAGTCTGATTCATTCATTCCACTGTTCTTCCCTCATCCTGCCTCTGGTTCCTCCTCCTTAATCCTCTTCATCTACTATACTCATCTTTCCCCTATTTTGGTGAAATTATCCCTCCTTTTTTCCTTTTCTCTCTTTCTTTCTTTTTATGCCACCCCTCTATTTTGTATAAGTTTCTACATGTCAGAGAAAACATTCAACCTTTCGATTTTAGGGAGTGGCTTATTTCACTTAGCATAATAGTCTCCAGCACCATCCCTTTACCATAAAATGCCACAATTTTGATTCTTCTTTATGCCTGAGTAATACTTTATTGTATAGATACCACATTTTTTAATCCATTCATCTGTTGATGATTGGTTCCATAGGTTGACTTTTGTGCATTTTGTTGCTATAAATATTGATGTGGCTGCTTCCTGTAGTATGCTGATTTTAAATCTTTCAGATATATACTGAGGAATGCAATACCTGGGTCATATGGTGGTTCCATTCCAAGTTTTCTGAGGAATCTCCATAATGCTTTTCAGAGTGGATGCACTGGGCTGGGGTTGTAGCTCAGCAGTGGAGTGCTTGTCTAACTCATGTGAGGCACTGGGTTCAACCCTCAGCACCACATAAAATAAATAAATAACAGTATTAAAAAACAGAGTGGTTGCACTAATTTCCAGTTTCATTAGCAATGGATAAGTGAATGTTTTCCCACATCCTCACCAACATTTATTGTCATTTGTGTTCTTGATAATTGCTGTTCTGACTGGAGTGAGATGAAATCTCAATGTAGTTTTGATTTGTATGTTCTTAATTGATAGAGATGTTGAACATTTTTTCAAGTATTTGTTGACCATTTGTATTTCTTCTTTTGAGAAGCATCTATTCAGTTCTTTTGCCCATTTATTGATTGGGTTATTTTATAGGTCAGTGGTAGTATGCTTGCCTAGCATCCACCAGACCCTGGATTCAGTCCCCAACCGTACCAAAAAAGAAAAATCCCATCTAGAATGACTATTATCAGGCAAAAATAACAAGTGCTGGTGAGAATTCAGAGAAAGGGGAATTGTTATGAACTTTTTTTGTAATATCAAGGTTTAATCCCAGGGGCACTTAACCACTGAGCTACATCCCCAGTACTTGTTTAATTTGTTGTTGTTGTTGTTGTTAATTTTGAGACAGGTCTTTATAAATTGCTGAGAGTCTCACTGAGATGCTGAGACTAGCCTCAAACTTGTGATCCTATTGCTTCAGCCTCCTGAGTCACTGGAATTACAAGGGTACAACACCAGGCCTGGCTTTAACTCTATGCATTGCTGGGGGCGGGGCATGTAAATTAGTAGAGCTTTAATTGAAAGCCTATGAAGGCTCCTCAAAAAGTTAAAGGCAGAAATACCAAATACCTTATGATCTGGCACTCCCGCTACTGGGTATATATCCAGAGAAATTGTAATTGGTATAACAAACTGACATCTGTAGTTCTACATTCATTGCAGCACTATTTATAATAGCCAAGATATGGAATCAACCAAGATGTCAAAATGTGGTATACATACACAATGGAGTATTATTTAGTCATAGAAAAGATGAAATCCTGTAATTTGAAACAACATGGATTGAACTATAGAACATTGTGTTAAGTGAATTCATCCAAGCACAGGAAAACAAAGAAGTAACAATAGAATTGTAGTTATCAGAGGGTAGGAAGGGAAGGGGAGGAAGAATAGAGAAAAGATGGATATCTGTACCAAAAAACAGAAGTTGGGACGTAGTTCTAATCCACATCACAATTGGGTAACTGTAGTCTACATGGATTCATCATATATTTTTAAATAGCTAGAGAAGTACTTGAAGGTTCTCAACATATAGAAATGATAATACTGGAGGAGATGGAAATACTTATTACCCTGATTTGATCATTATGCATTGTATATGTGTACCAAATTATAATACTGCTCCTCAGATAAGTATAAATATTGTACATCAGTTAAAAATTAGAGAGCTGGGACTGTAGCTCAGTGGTAGAGTACTATCCTGGCACGTGAGAAGCACTGGGTTTGATCCTCGGCACCACATAAAAAAAAAATAAAATAAAGGTATTATGTCCATCTACAACTAAAAATATTTTTTAAAATTAGAATTAAAAAGCAGTATAAAATGTTTGCAGCTTAACAAATATCTATAAAGTAAATATCCTCATAATCACTACCCAAGATGAGACAATATAGAATCCCCCAAATTGTATCATAGCACTCTCACCTGATCACAGTGTATGGATCCTGAAATATTATAGTTTAGTTCTCTGGGTTTTAACTTTATTATAAGGAGCTATAGTACCTATATCAGCCTTACATGTTAAAACAACTTTAAAGTATCTCTGTGCTGATTTTTTGTTTTGTTTTATTTTGTTTTGGTACTGAGAATCAAACCCACTGATACGTTACCACTGAGTTACATCCCCAGTCCTATTTCTTTATTTTTTTTTAAATTTTGAAACAGAGTCTCACTAAATTGTCATAGCTGGCCTCTAATTTGTCATCCTCTTGCTTCAGTCTCCCAAGTTTCTGGGACTTTAGACATGTACCACTAGGGTCAGCTCTGTGCTAATATTATAGTTAAAATTCAGAAGCTGATTTTCCCTTACTTTTAAATTATCCTGGAGTGTTTTGTGTTTGTCCTCCATGTACCTTCTCTGGAAACATAACTGATTTTGTGGTTTTGCTCTGGCTTCTAGTTTTGTGAATGCTGGTATAAGAAGTCCTTTCTTTTGGTGTTACACATTCTCAAGATCTCAGATCAGATCGTAGAAAGGAACATTGTAAGCAGTTTGAGGCCATATCTCATTTTTTAAAAAAATATTTTTTTAGTTATAGGTGGACACAATATTTGTATTTTATATTTATGTGGTGCTGAGGATCGAACCCAGTGCCTCACACATGCTAGGCAAGTGCTCTACCTCTGAGCTACAACCCCAGCCCCCCATATCTCATTCAAAAAATAACTCTCCATTAGAGGATAATTTGAAAGGAGGTGTTTTGTTTTATTTTGATTTTTTTTGCTAAGTGTTCATCAATGCCAAAGATAATATTAAATATAAACATTTAGGGGGCTGCAGTTGTGGCTCAGTGGTAGAGCACTTGCCTAACCCATGTGAGGCATTGGGTTTGATCCTCAGCACAACATAAAAATAAATAAAGGTATTGTGTCCATTTGCAAATAAAAATATAAATAAAATATTTAAATATTTAGTTAAAGATTAAAGTTTGCTAAAGACAAACTATAGTAGTCCTGTTTCTCTTTCAATTAAGTTCTCTGCATCTCCTTTGTTTAGAAATGACAAAAAGCTTGCTATTAACCAAGCTTTCGGTTTTCCTCCCATTGTTCTCACTTATGACACAAAATGGCTCTTCTGAAGAGCTTATGATTATAAAATATCCTAGAGAGTCAATCCTGTTGTTATAAGATAAATTGTCAAAGGTAACTTCATCTATATGCTTAGGAGGATATAAACCTTGATGAGAGAGGAAGAGGTGAAGGAGAAGGAGAGAGGGAGATAGAGAGAAATACAGAAACAACTGTTAATCCAACACTCACTACTGACATTGAGTGAATAGCTGTCAGGTGTTCTATAGACATACGGGTCAGGCAGAACTGCTATGCTACTCTTAAGGGCTTGTCAGTAGTAGCACTTGAACTCTGCCTCCTTTCTTTTTCTCCCTCTTTTTGTGATACTTGGATCAAATTCAGGGCCTTACACATGCCTTACACTGAGCTACAGCACCAGCAAACTCTGCCTACTTTCATAAGATTAATTTCTTTCCAGATGAGCATCTTGTCTTATCTTCAGTGATATCATGTAACATTCGCCATAGGCTGATTTGGGCCCTGTGGTCAACAAAGGCATTGGGATTCTAGATTATTTTCCTGTTGCTGCTGTAACAAAACACCACAATCTTGGTGTTTTGAAAAACCAAAATATGTTATTTCACAGCTCTGTGTTTAAGGAGACTGAATATGTGCAAAAGGCCAAGTTCCTTTTGGAGGCTTTAGGGGAGAATATTTTTCTTGCCTTTTTTTTTTCAGCTTCTAAAGGCTGCACACATTCTTTGACTTGTGAGCCTTCCTTCATCTTCAAGGCCATTTGCATAGAATCTTCTTTCTTTCTCTTTCTCTCTCTCCTTCCATTGTCACATTTCCTCTTCTTCACTGACTCTTCTGCCTCCATCTCACTTATAATTATATTTTGCCCATCTTCATAACCAAAGATAATTTCCTCTTATCAAAATCGTTAATCATATCTGCAAAGTCCCTTTTGAGATACTCCCATTGGTCTCAGGCACATTGAGATCAGACATCCCAATGTCTAATCCCAAACTTCCCAAAGCCAAATCCTGACCTCTCGGGATTGATATAAAATATGGAAATAAGGGATGATACCCCAGTGTGACAAGTAAGCTGGTATGTCTGGGTTGTATCTGAGGATGGTGGGCTATTCCTATCCAGATATTTTCAAATCCTGCCCACCCAGAGGCAAATTACAAAGGAGAAAGATCTGAGGAAAACTCTACATCATGTGTGGGGACTGCTACCACCTTTCTGTTCACTTTAGACTCTTGTCCATCTTTCAAATCTAAGCTTATACATATTTTTTTTTCTTGGAATCCTTCCCTGGTCCCCACCTGAGTCCTGTATTAGTGGCCTACCTATTGCTCTAAAAGCAGCCTCTCTTTCCCCTTTGACACTCCTAATCTCCATTACTTTTATTTTAAATACATTTAAAAAATATTATATAGTTTTGTTTTCAGCACATTTATTTAAATTTATGTTTATTATCTATTTATATTTTGGCAGGCAGTTTACTTGGCTGAATCCAAACTGCAAATTCCATCTCACCTGTGGTATATTAACAGCTTAAAAATCAATTCATTTTTTTACCCTTTTGGGGATACTTGGACTCTATCCTATGCATAGATTTGGAATTCAGAGATTAGCCAGTAATTTGGCAAAGGCTATATGATGAATTTAGGCACCTCGTCTTTGGGTCATTCTTTACCAAGATATACCTTCTTGATTTCCACTTACTATGATTGCCACAAACAGTGTACTTCAGTTATTTTTTTTTTGAAAGGAGAGAGAGAGAGAGAGAATTTTTAAAATAATTATTTTTTACTTTTCGGCAGATACAACATCTTTGTTTGTATGTGGTGCTGAGGATCGAACCCGGGCCGCACGCATGCCCGGCAAGCATGCTACCGCTTGAGCCACATCCCCAGCCCGCAGTTCTTTGAGTCATCAAGGCTGCACATTTTTCATTAGAGTTTTTAGCCACCCTGTGGATGAAGACTGAAACTTACTCTCAAACTAAAATTTACAAATAAATGGTGAGCTCATCCTTCTCATAAATGTCATTCTTCTCCAATTTTTGGATACTGTTGTTCACTCCATGTACTTTCACATAAGTATGTGCCTATTTGTGTGTGTGTGTGTGTGTGTGTGTGTGTGTGTGTGTGTGTAGCCAGTGGGAGAGTTGGCCTGATGGGAAAATTTCAGCAATATTGGAACCTAAACTTGGTGAATATTTTTATTTTTTAATTTTTCAAATTTAATTACAAAAATAATGTAATATTGACTAGAGATGATTAATTATGAAATAATCATACAAAATTCTTGCTTTCACCATTCCAAAGAATGCTGGAGTAGCTATATTAATTTCAAACAAAGAAAACCTCAGAGGAAGGGAAATTATTTGGAAAAAGATAGACATTGCATAATGATAAAGAGATAATTCCCAAATGAGATGTAACAATGCTTAGTATGTATGTATGTACTTAACAAGGGTGTCAAAATACATGAGGCAAAAGCTGAAAGAACTGTAAAGAAAAATGGACAAATACACTATTATAGTTTATTACTTCAGCATCCTTCTATCAAAAATGAGCACATTCAGCACACACAAGAATCACTAAAGATATAGTAAACTAAACAGTACCATTAATCAACTGGATGGGATTGACATTTATAGTGTACTCCATTTAAAAACAGTAGGATGATACACATTTTTTCACTCAACCTTACATGGAACATCACTAGGTGAGATCATATTCTTGACTTAAAACACACTGTGACAAATAGAAAAATAGAAATCATACAAAGCATGTTCTCAGGCCATAACTGAATTGAACTAGAAATAAGTATATAGCATTGAGTATATGTATGAGGATAGAAGGCAAAGCAAAACATCAGTAATCCAAACTTCTGCTTTAGGAAACTAGAGAAAGAAGAACAGTCAAATCCAGAGTAGGCAAAACAAAAAGAAAAGTAGAAATCAATGAAACTGAAAGCAAGAAATTCACAAAGAAAATCAATGAAAACAGAGTTGGTGCATTGAAAAAAATCAATGGAATTATAAATCTCTAACTAGGCTAACAAAAACAAAGAAGACACAATTGTAAATATCAGCAATTAAGGATGGACCTTCACAATGATCCCATGGACATGAAAAGAATAATTAAAAATTACTGTGGAACAACTCTGTGTCCACAAATAAGAGAACATAGCAGAAGCACACAAATTCCTTTTAAGGGGCAATCTAGCAAAACAAGAACTATATAATCTGAATAGGCCTTTATCAAAGACATTGGATCAATAGTTAGTAACTGTTCAAAATTGGAAACACCAGGCCCAGATAGTTACACCAGTCAATCCTACCAAAGATTTAAAGAATAAATGATACCAGTTTTCTTCCATTCTCCTAATTTAGTCTACTGACTCAATGCAATCCCAGGCAAATCCTAGCAAGTTATTTTGTGGATAGCTAGTATCAGTTAATTTAAAGATTATGTAGAAGGACAAAAAAAATAGAATAGGGAGCACAATACTAAAGAAGAGCAACAACCATGAAAAACAAACATCAAAATTTACTATAAAGGTATAGTAACCAAGACATTATGGTATTGATAATAGGCAAATAGATATGTAGAGTAGAACATACGCACACACAAATATAGTTTATATTTATAACTGATCCCACACTAAAATGCCAAGGGAATTAAGTGGGAAAAGGACAGTATTTCCAACAAATTATACTGGATCCTCTAGACATGTACTTACAAAAAAGCAAAAGGATCTAGACAGACCTTAAGTCTTTCAGAAAAAGTATCTCAAAATGAATCACAGACTGAAATATAAAATACAAAATATAAAAATTCTAGAAGATAATGAAAGAGAAAATCTAGGTGATCTTGGGTTTTGTGATGACTTAATAGATAAAACATCAACAAGCACAATTTATGAAAGAAAAACATGATAAGTTAGAACTCATTAATTATGAAAAATGCTACTCTTTGATGAAGACTTAAGAAAATGGAGGCACATCCACAGACTACAAGAAAATATTTGCAAAATAAATATCTTATAAGGAATTGGTATCCAAAATATATCAGAATTCTTTAAAGCTTGACAGTTAATAACACAACCCAGGTGTGGGTACAGCTCAGTGGTGAAGTGCATACCTGGCACTTGCAAAGCTCTGGATTTGATCAGCAGTACCCTACTCCACCAAAAATAAAAGTAAAACAAACAAACCAAACCCAGTTAAAACTATTGGAAATATATCTGAACAGATACTTCACCAAAAAAATAATAATAATACAGTTGGCAAATAAACATAAGAACAAAATTCTCAGCGTCATGTCAGGGAATTGCAAATTAAAACAGTGAGATACTATTATACATCTATTACAATGACTAAAATCCAAAACACTAAGACCACCAATTGCTAGGGTCATGGAAAAATAGGAACTTCCATTCACTGCTATTAGGTGTGCAATTTGTTAGGCCCATTTTAGAAGACAGTCTGGAAGTACTATTGAAATTTTGGATCATTTAGATTAGGATTCTTGTTTCTTGCAGTTGAAAGAAATTGGTTTTAGGTATCACGGAAATTAAAATATATTGTATGGGAAATACCTAATAAATATTTTGACCATTAGCTCATAGGACAGACCATGATCATTTACTGTATATTATTAGAAAAAAGCAGACCAATTCACCTCCAAGTATAGCCCTTTAAGCTGGGTGTAGTGGTGTATGCCCATAACCCTAGAAACTCTGGAGGCTGAAGCAGAAGGATTGCAAATTCAAAGCCATCCCCAGTAAGGTACTAAACAATTTAGTGAGACCCTGTCTCAAAATAAAGTAAATAAATGAAGAAATGAAAAGGGTTGGAGACAGGGCTCAGTGATTAAGCACCCAGGTTAACCAATCCCCAATACCAAAAAAAAAAAAAAAAGTACAGCCTTTAGCATTGCTCAGATACATATGTTGTAAAGTTCTATAACATTTAATTTTTACAGAACCCTAAATATGTTGTTCTACTTAGAATAAATTTTCTTTTCTGCTTAGATTTTAGCTCAGAGTCAGAATACAGAATCCCTGATTCAAGGAGTTGATGTGATCATCAACAATTCCTTATTAAGTAACCTTATCTGAAATAATTAAGTTCTCTAGGCTTCACATATATTCTATGTAAACTGGAGTTAAGAATAATGCCTACTTTGTAGAATTGTTTTCATAATGTAAAAGTATAGAAGATTTAAAGTATTCAAGCCATTGTCAGGCATATGGTGAGTTCTTGGTAATGGAACCTCTGATTATTATCACTAAATTTTACTAGTAACATGAAAGCAAAGTCATGATTTCTCTAATCCATGCCCTTTCAATGCAGTTAATACATTTTAGAGCATGTGAGATATATAGTATGATACAAAAAGCTTTAGGGAAATATGGGAGAATATGAGTCTTCTTTGATAAAGTTGATAAGGTAGTTGTCACAAGAGAGATTTTTTTTAAAGCTAAGAATGAGAAGAAAAGTGGGGACATAGTTCTGCTTCAAATTAAGAATACTAATTAAGGGGTGAGGGATATAACTCAGTGTTAGAATTCCTGCTTAAAATGCCCAGCATTGCCAAAAAAAGAAAAAAATTAGTAGTTATTAAATGCAACTCATGATGTAAGAATTGATTTAGGTCAAGATACTCAACGAATCACAAAACATTAGTGAAATATTATTAGGGAATAGGATATTGAAATTACTAACTTGGACTATAGTCATACCAACTTGAATGTGCCTGATCTTGATTAAAGTTATTAACGTACAGATTACTGATTATTTACTAATAGAAAAATGTATATTTGACTAGAAAGGTGCTCACTATCTTTTTTTATTTTTCAACAATGTTTTATTAGTGCATTATAGTAAAACAAAATAGTGGCGTTCATTTTGACAAAAATCATACACATATATGGAACGTAATTTGCTCCATTTCAGTCCCTACTACTTCCTCTTTCAATCTGCTCACCCCACCACCTGTTTTCCTTCTTCTACTCTACTGGTCTTCCTTTTATTTATTTATTTAAATTGGTGCTTTATAGTTAACCATAAAGGTGGAATTCACTGTAGTATATTCATATACATGGAATCATTTTGGTCAATTTCATTCCATGGTTTTTCCCTTTTCCCATCCCTCCTCCTTCCCCCTCAAAACTCAATGCCATTCCTCTATTCCACTCATCTCCCTTCTATTTTCATGGTAACCTCCTTCTTTCCCTTATTTTGCTCTAACTTCCACATAATAGAGAAAACATTCAATCTTTGTCTTTCTGAGTGTGCCTTATTGCATGTAACATGATGTTCTCCATTTCCATCCATTTACCAGCAAATGACATAATTTCATTCTTCTTTTTGGCTGAGTAGAACTCCATTGTGTATATAGAACACATTTTTTTATTCTTTTGCCTGTTGACAGGCACCTGGTCTGATTCCATAACTTGGCTATTGTGAATTGTGCTGCTATAAATATTGATTAACATGCCTGTATCACTATAGTGTGATGATTTTAGTTCTGTTGGATAAATACCAGGGAGTAGGATGGCTAGGTGATATGGTAGTTCCATTACTAGTCTCTTGAGGAATCTACATACTGCTTTCCAAAGCGATTGCACTAATTTGCAGTCCCACTAATTACATATGAATATACATTTCCCCCTATATCCTTGCCAGCATTTATTATTATTGGTATTCTTCTTCTTTTAATTTTTTTTTTCACTACCGGGGATTGAACCCAGGGATGTTCAACCACTGAGCTACATCCCCAGCCCTATTTTGTATTTTATTACAGGCAGGGTCTCACTGAGTTGCTTAGCACCTTGCTATTGTTGAGGCTAGCTTTGAACTCACCATCCTCCTGTCTCAGCCTCCGAGCTGCTGAGATCACAGGCGTGTGCCACTGCATCCGGTTCCAGCCGAGTTTTTATTTTTTATTTTGAGACAGGATCCTGATAAATTGCCGAGAGCCTCATTAAGTTGCTGAGGCTGGCTATGAACTTACAATCCTCCTGCCTCAGCCTCCCAAGTCACTAGAATTAGAGGCACACACTACTGCACATGACTATTATTTGTATTCTTGATGATTGCCATTCTAACTAGAGTGACATGAAATCTCAATGTAGTTTGATTTGCATTTCCCTACTGATATGGGTATTGAACATTTTTTTTCATATATTTATTAGCCATTTGTTTTTCTCCTTTTGAGAAATGCCTTTTTATTTCTTTTGCCCTTGTATTGATTAGATTGTTTTTTGGTGTTCAGTTTTTTTAGTTCTTTGTATATTCTGGATGTTAATCCCCTATCAGAGGAGTAGCTGGCTAAGATCTTCTCCCATTCTGTAGACTCTCTGTTCACACTCTTAATCATTTCCTTTGCTGTACAGAAGCTGTTTAATTTGATACTGCCCCAGTTATTGATTCTTGGTTTTATGTCTAAGGAAACTATATGCATTGAATATTAATTTTAATCATGGAGTGTTGAGTCTACTTTTTCTTCTAGGAGTTGCAAAATTTCTGGTCTAATTCTTATGTCTTTGATTCACTTCTATTTGACTTTTGTGCAGGGAAAGAGACAGTGAGCTAGTTTCATTCTTCTCTATATGAATATCCAGTTTTCCTAGCACCATTTGTTAAAAAGCCTATCTCTCCAATGTGTGTTTTTGGAGCCTTTTTGACTGTATCTGTGTGGGTGTGTCTCTGTGTGCTCTATTCTATTCCATTGGTCTATGTATCTATTTTGATGTCAATAGATGTTGTTTTTGTTTCTGTAGCTCTATATATAATTTGAAGCTGGGTTTTATGATGTTTTCAGCGTCATTGTTCTTGCTCAGGATTGCTTTGCCTGGTGTGTGTCTCTTTTATTCTTCCATGTAAACTTGAAGACTGTCTTTTCTCTAGTTCTGTGTAGAATATCATTGGTGTTTTTATGGGGCTTGCATTGAATCTGTATAGTGCTTTTGTTACTACAGACATTTTGATAATATTAATTCTGCCTATTCAAGAACATTGACAGGTCTTCCCATTTTCTGAGGTCTTCTTCAGTTGTTGTTTATTTGTTTTGTTTTTGTTTTTGTTTTTTTGCTTCAGTGTTCTATTGTTTTTATTATAGAAGTCTTTCACCTCCTTGGTTAAATTTATTCCCAAGTATTTTTTGAGTTATTGTGAATGGGATAGTGTTCCTGATTTCTTTCTCAGCCAAATCACTATTGGACTATAGGAAACTATCGATTTATGAATGTTGATCCTGTATCCTGCTACTTTGATGAATTTGATAATCAGCTCTGTAAGTATTTGGGTGGAGTTTTGGGAACTTCTAGATATAGGATCATGTCATCATCAGTGATAATTTGATTTTTTCTTTTCCTATCTATATGCCTTTAATTTCCTTCTCTTGCCTGATTGCTCTTGCTAGAGTTTTGAGAACTATGTTCAATAAAGGCACTCACTACTTTCAACCAATAGTGAGGATAACATATTCTATACCTTTTGAAATATTAAGTGTTTTATTTATATTTTATATATTTTATTTATAAAATATTAAGTGTTTTATTCTTTTTTTAATATTTACTTTTTAGGGGTTTTTTTGGTGGACACAAATCTTTATTTTATTTGTATGTGATGCTGAGGATCGAACCCAGTGCCTCACGCATACCAGATGAGTGCACTACCACTTGAGCCACATCCCAAGCTCCAAAAGTGTTTTATTCTTGATAAAAAATATTTAAACTGAATCTAATTTTCCAGAAAATGAAAAATTCATTTACGGGACAATTTTAAGGAAAACTAGGTTGAAGTATTCAAAAATTCATTGTTATGAAAAACAAAACAGGCTATGAATTTGCTCCAGATTTTTAAGAAAGGAAAAAAGAATGACATACAGCCAAAAGATTGAATGATTAAATTTTGTTTGGGGATTTTTAAAAGTCTATTATATGGCAGGGGAGATACCACTAACTAGAGTTCTTGCCTACCAAACTCAAACCCATGCCCAGAACCACCTACACACAAGAATAAAATCTATTAAAGACATTTAAAGAACATTTGAGAAAATTAAAAATAGACTTTTACATAATGTTATTGAATTAATGTTAATTTTCTTAAGTTTGCTAACAGTAATGTAGAAGAATATTCTTTTAAAAAAATGAATATTGACGTGTTTAGGAGTGATGTTTCATAATATCTGCATTTTCCCTCAAATAGTTCAGAATAGCATTTACATAGATAATTGATAGATGATAGATGGATAGATATAAATAATAAAATAAAGTGAATGTATACAAAAATATGGAAGAAAATTGATATGGATCTTTGGATACTCATTTTAGTCTTCTTTCAATTCTATCAAATTTTTCATAGGTTTGAAATATTCCTAAATTAAAAGTTGGAGATAAATATTTAGTTATATCATAAGCTGTATTCCAGAAAACAGAAACCAGTTATCTACTAGTTTTCTAAATATTATATTGGGGCTTGGGAATTGCTGTAAGCAGTCTTATAACTACAACACATACCAAGGCAAGACATGGAGAACATACTTTTAAAAAGCCTCATATATTCCATGTAACCTGGACAAACACAAATGTTAATGCACAATACAAAAGGAGAATTATTTATAATTTCTGTATTGGAAGTATGTGTTTCTAAATATATAAGTAAATAATTTTCTTTTGGGAAAATACATCATTTCAAGAGGACAAATTAAATTTAAAACCATTGAATATTAATTTTAACCATGATTTGTGCATATATTCAGGAATCTTAGAACACCAATTGGGGTAATTTTGTATATTTGTTGAACATCTAGTGCTTATCAAATCCATGGAAAATTATGGACTTCTTTTTTTAAAAATATATTTATTTATTTTAATGTGGTGCTGAGGATCAAACCCAGTGCCTCACATGTGCAAAGTAAGTGCTGTACTGCTCAGCTATAACCCCAGCCCAAAATTACGGATTTCTTAATGTAGGTGTATAATTTTATATTTAGACCTCAGACAACATTAACTTATATCCATTTGGGGAAATAAACAAGACTATCAGACCTTCATTAGTTGGTTGTAGGCTACATCTAGGAGTGTTACTCCTTTTCCCACATCTCTCACACATACTTTTTTCATTGAGTTGTCAAATTAACTGGATAAATATTTATGATTCTTTGCACCAACTATCTCTTTAATTATCACAGCCTCAAGTTTCTTTCATCAGTTAGTAAAGCTTCTGAACACAGGGTAAAGGTTTTAGTGGAGAGCAGTGAATCCAGAGGTGACTTTAAGTCAAAGCTGTTTGCCATGTGGATTTCTCTGAATTTATAGTTTCCCCACAATTTGCAACATTGGTTATGGGTTCACAAGGGCATTTAATGGGATTAACAAGATCACATAACTTAATGATCCTACCAAAAGTTAATTTTTTACTCTTATTTACTCTTTAATGAAAAGCAGGGTTTTACAGGGATTACAGAAGCTGTGATATTATTGCTCTGAAATCTAATGGAATGTGTTTGTATATAATTGTGTTTGAAATTTTTCTGTTTTAATTTTTAATATGCTAAGTATCAGTTGATATGACACATATAAATAAAATCACTTTAACATTATAGGAGTATGAAAGTTTTCTGAAACCAAAATATTTAAGAGTCATTGCTCTGTTTTATTCATTTTAAAAAGTTACTGAGAATATTATGTGCCAGGCCCTGTGACATATGATCACAATACAAAGATACACAAAATACTGTTAGTTGATTAACCTAAAAATAATTCAATTTAAAACTCTAAGAAACCTTTGAAAAAGTAATTTTCACCTTCATTTTTCAAATGAGGAAACAGAGTCTTTATGACCAGGAATGTGCTATCATACTCTAAAGTCAATATAAATTGTTCCATGTATGGATGTATAATATTCAGTTCTCTTTCATGTTTTATTTTTCTTTTCCATGAAGCCAAAAACTCAGCAGAATTGGAGTAAATTTTTTGCCTGAGATAAAATCTTAGGATGAAAGCCTGGAAATGTAATTCAGTGGTAGAGCACTTGCCTAGCATATGTGAGGCCCTGAGTTCCATCCACAGCACCACAAAGAAAGAATGAAAATGGAATTAACACTTTAACAACACCATCCACAAACATGTATCCTTTTTTCCATTGGTCCAATCCTTCCTTTCAGGGTGCACTTGGTTAGAATACCTAATTACTGTAGCTCAGTTTCTATAGGAGGCCAATATTATCACTTACACTGAAGAAATGTTGGATCAAATGAAATAACATTAGTAGTGGTTTCTAGACTAATATTAATTACTAATGTTTATTGAGTTTATTCATTTGCTTATAGTACTCCAGAGGTATTTTATTTTAAGACCTAATTTATTTTGATTAGCTTATACCAAGCCAGACACAGTTCTGAGTATTTAAATATGTCATTGTTTCATTTAATCCTCACATACCCTAAAATATGGCATCTAGTATTAACTCATTTGTACCTGAAAAGAATGAATCACAGAGAGAGAGAGGATCACAGAATTTTCCATGGTCCCATTATAAGCTGGTAATGAAGCTGATATGAATCAGGCAGCCTAACCCCAGAGTGTGTCTCATGACTCAACTAATTATATGGAAGAGACCAGTCCCCTCATTTTGAATTTTGAGGTAGAGATTCAAATCCAGGACTGCCTCACTCCAAATTCTCATACTTTTATTTTATTTAATAAATGTATTTATTTATTATGGTACAGGGGGTTGAACCCAGGGGTGCTCTACCACTAAGCTATATCCCAGCTCCTTTATTTTTAAAAAATTTTATAGAGATCTCACTAAGTTGTTGAGGATAACCTCAAACTTGTGATCCTCCTGCCTCAGCCTTTTGAGTCACTGGATTATAGGTGTGTATCACTGTGTCTGCCAAATTGCTCTCATTTTAACTAACCACCTGACCATGCTATTATTCTGTCATACTCAGTTCTCAGTTAATTACAGCTCACTTTCCTACTCCACTGACACTAAACATTGAACAAATATTGATTATGCAAGTACTATGTACCAGACTATGTACACTGGGTAAGTGAGAAGAGTCAGTCATATTCCCTGCTCTTGCCTTGAAAAAAAAGAAAGAAGAGTATATTAGTCTTCTAGGCCTATCATTAAAAATATGGCACAATTTGGTGGCTTAAACAACAGAAATTGACTTTCTCACAGTTTTGGAGGCTGAAAGTCTAGGATCAAGGTGGTTGGTAGGATGTTTTTTCTCCTGACACCTCTCTCCTTGGCTTGCAAATGATCTCCTAATTATAGGTGTCTCTTAGTGTGTCTAAATTTCCTCTTCCTATAAAGATATCAGTCAGATTATATTAAGGGATACCCTGATGACCTCATTTTACAGTCACATTCTGGGGTACTAGGATTAGGGCTTAAATATATAAAATTCAGGGTGATACAATCTAGTCCATAACCCATGTAAACATAGAGTTTTTAAAATATATTCTCTTCAACTAAGTTTGGGTTGACTTTAGGCCTCACATAAGATTAAATGAGGAAATATGAATTTGGGGAAGACATCTCACAGATTCTGATGGTACTGCTACAATTTTGGATGATTTAAAAAGACAATATTTAAGACACAATAACATGTGGCCCAGGAATATTTATATTTAATGAGCAATTATCACATGCCTGTCACTGTTTGTACACATACACACATTCACACACAATTTGATCTTCAAAGGAAGTACTAGTCCTATCCACATTTTAGAGAATGGAAATCAAAGATATAAAGTATCTTAGACTGTTTTATGTTGCTAATAACAATTTCATAGACTGGATAAATTATAAATAAAAGAGGTTGTTCTGTTGCCCCATTAGTAACAACATAAAAAATCACTATATTAGCTGGGCCTGATGGCACATTCCTATAATCCTAGTGACTTGGGAAATTGAAGCAGGAGGATTGTGAGTTCAAAGTCAGCCTCAGCAACATAGCAAGGTCCAAAACTCAGTGGTTGAATATCCCAGGTACTCCCCAAATCCCTATGTTATAGAGGTTATACAACAATTGTTATAAGTGATTATTGGTGATTAAGTTCCATCGTGTAGGCTGTGCAAAATGAATCCCCAATAAATGAGTCAACAACTCTTCCATGAGTACTTACTTATCTATGCATTGAATTAGGACCCAGCAGTAAAAGGGAAGGTTAGTTTTTCCTCCCTGTATTCAAAGTTCTTATTGTCCAGGTGGAATGAGAGTTCCTATCAATCTTGTACACTGATAAAACTGAAGGCAGTTTGATGTGGGACAAAAGGAATGGGCCCTTGAGTCAGATATAACTTTATCTTGTATTACTTTGGAACTTGAGAAAAAATCTTTTATTCTTCTGTGTCTGTTTGTTCATATACAATTCAGGAATGATAAAATATGCCTCCAGTAGCTATCCTAAGCATTGGATAATTTCTGGTATATAGTATATGCAGGTGAACTGTTCTGTGTTAGCACCTTGACAGACTTGTGCATGGGCCATCCAGGCAAGATTCAACTGATTTTTGGCCCAAGGCTGTGTAGAAATGTCCTGTGATCTTCCAGGAACATGGAAAACAGGCTTATTTTTAAGATGATGCTTCAAGGTCATTCATCACCTTCTCCCTATTTTGGAAGAGGCTGACATTATGCATTTTCTTATTACCTTTCTGACTCCAAGGGAGGTATAGGATTTTTCAACTTGTCCTTCCCCACCCTCCAGAATATAGCTGCTGGCTATAGAACTGCTTACCACTTAGCTGCAGTGTGGACATGTCTCCTCAGCAACAGGGTCCCCACTGCTGATGATGCCTATTATCTAGCCTAGTTTGTTTTGATATTATCCTGTGAAACATGGGGAGTGGGAAGTGACACCATATTGGTATTGCCTTTGCTGTCTATGAAAGTCTAAACTGTGAATCCAAAAGGATTTGTTGTTTCTAGCCCAAACTGTCAGCTTGTTTGATAGTCTGCTTTCAGTCAATATTCACTACTACTGCTATCATACATTATTTGATATGTGGGATTATCATTGTCCAGGTACGTGGTATTCTGCCAATAAACAGAAGGGATTATAATTTTCCTGTATTTTAATTTTCATAAGAAAATATACAAAATAATAAATTCTGTTGGTACAGACAATATACAGAATTGCTGTGTTCTTAATATAGATTGACTCTGTATTTGAGGATATGATTATTTAGCCCTAAGAAACACACAGAGTCTGTTAAAAGTCTAGCTACTAGGGTCAGAAATATATGAGTACATGAAGTTATCTTAATCATAACAAATTTCTTGTTTACGAGGCACTTATTATTTGCCAGATGCTACTGGAAGCATTTCAGATTTACCATCTATTTTAATCTTCACAAAAATCTAGGAAGCATGTGTTCTTATTGTACCCAGTCAACTAATGAGGACATGTAGGATTCCAGGTACAGTAATTAGTTCAGGGACGCACAACAAATCACAGCAATTCTGGGAAAACCAAAATTGGAACCCAGATGTCTCACTCTGGGGTCAAACTCTGCTAGCTATGAGAACATCAAAATCACAAAATTACTCAGAATTTCAATTTCAATGTCTGGAAAATAGGAATAAATATAGGACCTCCCACATATGAAAGTTGTTTTAAAAATAATAATGTCATTAAAGAGCAGAGCATAGGGCTGGAGTTGTAGCTCAGTGGTAGACTGCTTGCCTCACATGCATGAGGCCCTGGGTTCAGCACCACATAAAAGTCAAGAAATAAAAATAAAGATACTATGTCCATCTATAACTAAAAAAAATATTTTTTAAAAAAAGATCAGAGCATAATAGCTGCCATCGGACAGGCACTCAATAAAGGGTTGCTTTTGAAAATTTTTAAAATAGTGGTAAAAACACATGACATAAAATTTAATAGCTTAAACATTTTGAATTTTACATTCAATAATGTTAAGTATATTTCCATTGTTGTGCAACCAGTTACCAGGAATGTTTCATCTTGCAAAATGGTAATTGTATAACCATTGAACAACATCCCATTTTCCTCTAGGCCCCAAGCTCCTGACAAAGACTATTCTATTTTCTGTTTCTATGAATTTAACTAGTCTAAATAACTCATATAAATGGATTCATACAATATTTGTCATTTTGAGATTGGCTCATTTCACAGGCATAATGTTCTCAAGGTTCATCCATGGTGTAATGTGTCAGAGTTTCTGTCCTTATAAAGGTTGAATAATATTCCACTGTATGTATATATTAAATTTTATTTATTCATTTATCTGTTGAAGAATACTTGGGTTTTTTTTTTTCACTCCTTGGCTAATGTGGATTATGCTGCTATGAGCATGGATGTAAAAATGCATTTTGAAGTCCTTGCTTTAATTTTCCTTTAAAGAATTGTTTCTATTTAAGGTATACAGCATGATGTTGTTTTGTTGTTGTTGTTGCTATTTGGCACCAGAGATTGAATTTAGGGGCACTTGACCACTGAGCCACATTTCAGCCCTATTTTGTATTTTATTTAGAGACAGGGTCTCACTGAGTTGCTTAGGGCCTCGCTGTTGCTGAAGCTGGCTTTGAACTCTTTGATCCTCCTGTCTCAGCCTCCCAAGCTGCTGGGATTACAGGCACAGCATGATATTTTAATATATATGTGTACATTGTTCAATGATTAATTCAGTCAAGCCAATTAAGATATCAACCATCTCTTATGGTTATTGTGTGTGTGTGTGTGTGTGTGTGTGTGTTAAGAGCACCTATTATCTACTCTTTTAGCAAATTTCCTGTATGTAATGCAATATTATTAGCTATAGTCATTATGTTGTACATTAGATCTGTAGACTTATCCTATGTAACTATGACTTTATACCTTTTGAATTACATCTGGTCTATCCCCCCCACCCCAAACTCTGGTAACAGCAATTCTACTATCTTTTCTATGTATTCAATAGATTTTTTAAAAGATTCCACATATAAGGGATATCATCACTCTGCTTTAATTTTTAAAATGTAAACCCAGAAAATGAATTGAGGAATCATATAATTCAATTTTTAATTTTTAAATGAATTATCTTACTGTTTTCCACAGCACCTCCAGTAGTTTATATTCCTGCCAAAAGTGTACAAGATTTCAGATTTCTTCTTATTTTTGTCAACACTTTTTGTTTTCTGTTTAGTTTTTTATATTACCCATCCCAGTGGGTTGATATATATAATTTTTTATGGTTTTGAATTGTATTTCTTAATGAAAAAAAGATGTGAACATTTTTTATGTTTCCATTGCCCATTTGTGTATAATTATTAGATAAATATGTTTTAAGCCTTGCACCTATTTTTATTTGGGTTTGTTGAGTATTTTAGTTTTTTATTTTAGTTGTTGAGTTGTGGGAGTTCTTTATATATTCTGAAATTAATCCCTCATCATATATATGATTCGCAAATATGTTTTCCCATTCTGAAGTTTTCCTTTCCATTTTATTAATTGTGTTCTTTGATGCACACAAGTTTTCAATTTTGATATAGTGCAATTTATCTATTTTTAAATTTTTTGTTGCCTCTGCTTTTGGTATTATATGGAAGAAATCATTGCCAAATACAATGTCATGAAATTTTTCCCTTGTGTCTTCTTCTTGACATTTTATTCACTTAGTTTTTGCTCTAGTGTTCAATTATTTGATCTATTTTAAGCTAATACTTATATATGGAGTAAGAGTACAATTTCATTCTCTGCATGTGGACATCCACTTCTCCAAATGCTATTTGTTGAAGAGACAAATGCATTCGGTATTTTGTTATTTTTATAGTATTATAACCAAATTGTTCTTACTTCCCATTTCAGAATATTCATTTTTAGCATTAGAAATGAAACTGAATTTTATATGTTGATTTTATATTCTGCAACTTTGTAGAATTTGTTTATTAGTTATAGCAGGATTTTTGTGGAATCTTTACAGTTATCTACATATAAGATTGTGCTGTCCATGGATGGAGGTAGTTTTATTTCTTCCTTTTTAATTTGGATGACTTTTGTATCTTTTTCTTGCTTAATTGTTCTGGCTAAGTCTTTGAGTACTGTATTGACTAAAAATAGTGAAAGCAAGCAACTTTGTTTTGGTTAGAGGAAAAGATTTCAGTCTTCCACCATTAAGTAAGATGCTAGCTGTGAGCTATTTATATATGCCCTTTATTATGATAGGCAGTTTCCTCCTATTTCTAGTTTATTGAGTGTTTTTGTCATGAGAGGGAGTTGAATGTTGTCACATGCTTATTCTACATCAATTGAAAGAATCATGTGAGTTTTTCCCTTCAGCCTGTTATGATTTTTCTGTGTTGAACTATGTTTGAATTCTAAGAAAAAACATTCCATTTAGTCATGGTCTGTAATCCGTATAATATCCTGTTGAAGTCCCTTTGCTAGTATGTTATTGAGAATTTTAGCATTAATGTTCATCAGGGATATTGTTGTTATTATTTTTCTCTTACAGTATCTTTTTCTGATTTCCATATCAGGGTAATGCTAGCCTTATACAATGATTATGGAAATGTTTCTTCTACTTCATTTTTTGTGGAAGAGTTTGAGAAGAATTAGTTTTAGTCTTCTTTAAATATTTGGTAAAATTTACTAATGATGCAATTTGATCTAGGGTTTTTCTTAATTGAGAGGGTACTGTATTAATCTCTTATTAGTTACAGTTCTGTTCAGATTCAAAATTCTTTTTGGGAAACCCAGGGGCACTTAACCACTGAGCCATTCCACAGCCCTTTTAAATATGTTCTTTAGAGGCAGGGTCTTGCTAAGTTGCTTAGGGCCTCACTAAATTGCTGAGGCTGGCTTTGAACTTGTGATCCTCCTGCTTCAGCCTCCTGAGCCACTGGGATTACAAACATGTGCCACCATGCCCAGTTGTTCATATTTTCTGTTATGTTTCAATATTGTCAGGTTGTAATTTTCTAGAAATATAGCCATTTTTTCTAGGTTATCACATTTATGATGTATAATTGCTCATAGTATTCTTTTAGAATCCTTTTAATTTTATAAAATCATCTAGCTAAATATTTGTTAGTTTTGTTGATCTTTTCAAAGATCCAACACTTGTTTTCATTGATTTATCTATTTTTAATATTATTTATTTCAATAATTTTCTCTGCTCTCATCTTTAATATTTCCTTTCTACTAGTTTTGGTTTTAATTTTTTCTCTAATTCTATAAGGTGCAAATTAGGTTATAGGGTTGTACATTAGAGCTCTTCATTTTCTTTCTTTCTTTCTTTCTTTCTTTCTTTCTTTCTTTCTTTCTTTCTTTCTTTTTTCTTTTTTGGTACCGGGGATTGATCTCAGGGGCACTCGACCACTGAGCCACATCCCCAGCCCTATTTTGTATTTTATTTAGAAACAAGGTCTCACTGAGTTGCTTAGCACCTCACTTTTGCTGAGGCTGGCTTTGAACTCATGATCCTCCTGCCTGAGCCTTCCAAGCCATTGGGATTACAGGCATGTGCATGTGCCACCATGCCCGGTTCTTTGTTCATTATTAACATAAGCATTTATAGATATGATTTTCCTCTTAGCACTGCCTTTTCTGAATTCCTTAAGTTTCAGTATGTTTTGTTGCCATTTTAACTTGTCTCATATTTTCATATTTTCTAATTTCCCTTGTGATCTTTCTATGACTCACTGGTTGGTTGAGTGAGTTTGTTCATTTTTGCATATGTGTGCATTTTCCAGTTTTCCTTCTGCTGTTTATTTCTGTTTTCATTCCATTGTGATCAGAAAAGATAGTGGTATGATTTCAAACTTACCAATTTTTAAAAATCCCTTTTGAAGCCTTACATGTGTTCTGTCCTAAAGACTATTCCATGTGCACTTGATAAGAAAATATATTATCTGTTATTGCAGGGTGTTCCACATATATATCTGTTAATTCCATTGGGTCTATCATTTTGTTCAAGGCCTCTGCTTTCTTTTTGATCAACTGACTGGTTAGTTTATCTATTATTATTATTTGTGGGGAGGTACCAGGGATTGAACTCAGGGGTACTCAACCACTGAGCCACACCTCTAGCCCTATTTTGTATTTTATTTAGAGACAGGGTCTTACTGAGTTCGTTAGTGGCTTGCTTTTTCTCAGTCTGGCTTTGAATTCTTGATCCTCCTGTCTCAGCCTCCCGAGCTGCTGGGGTTACAGGCTTATGCCACTGCACCCAGCTCTTTCATTTCATTATTAAAAGTGGGATATGACCAGGGTACAGTGGCACCCACTTGAAATCCCAGTGATTGGGAAAGCTGAGGCAGGAGGATTGCGAGTTCAAAGCCAGCCTCAGCAACTTAGGCCCTAAACAACTCAGTGAGACCCTGTCTCTAAATAAAATACAAAAAGGAGGGTACTGGGGATGTGGCTCAATGATTAAGTGCCCCTGGATTCAATCCCTGGAACCCAAAAGTCTCATTATTGTTGTAGATATGTGTATTTTTCCCTTCAGTTCATCAATGTTTGTTTTATATATTTAGGAGCTCCGATGTCTGCTATACATATAAGTGTTATTATCTTTTCTTTGTGCTTTGACACTTCTAATATTATGTAATGCTCTTCTTGGTGTTTTGTAACAATTACTGACTTTAAGTCTGTTTTGTCTGATATTAGTACAGCTATTTCTGCTTTCTTTTGGGTACTGTATGTGTGGAATATCTTTTTCTATCCTTTCACTTTTAGAATGTGTGTGTCCTTAGATCTAAAGTGAGTCTCTTCTAAACATCATATGGTTGGATTCTGTTTTTTAAAAAATCCATTCAGGCAATGTATGTCTTTTGATTGGGGGATATAATCCATTTACATTGAAAGAAATTAATGATATGGAGGACTTACTATTGACATTTTATCATTATTTTCTATTTGTCTTTTAGCATTTTTGTGCCTCATTTCCTCCCTTAATGTCTTCCTTTTTAATTTTTTATATATTTTTAGTTGTTGATAGACCTTTATTTTATTTATTTATATATGGTGCTGAGAATCCACCCAGTGCCTCACACATGTTAGGCAAATACTCTCACTGAGCCACAACCCCAGCCCTAATGCCTTCCTTTGTGTTTATAGATTTTTTTTATTGTGGTAACATATTTGATTTCCTTCTAATTTCCTTCCTGTATATTCTATAGATTTTAGTTTTATGTTAGTATATTGAACTTATAAATAGTAGTAGGGTTCATTGTGACATTCATGAATGCACATAACAAAATTTGCTCTAAAACATTCTCCAGTGCTTTTCTTTTCCCTCCCTTCCTCCCTCCCCCGGTTCTCCTTCCTTTACTCTTCTGGCCTTCCTTCTATGTACTTAGCTACACACAATTTTTCCATTGGTGAATTATAATTTTACATGAAAGTAGAATCCATTGAGATGTAATCATACATGCATATAGCATAATCTGGTTTATTTTAATTCCTTATTCTTCCCCTTTTCCTCCCTCCTTCACTCCCACTTAGTCCTCCACCTCTACTCTATTGATCTCTCTCCTATTTTTATGATATCCTTCCTTTTTAAAAAATCCTTTTTTTAACTTTATAGCTTGTGCATATAAGAGAAATATCTGATCCTTGTGTTTCTATCTGGCTTATTTCACTTAGTGTATGTATTTCAGTTTCATCCATTTACCAGAAAATGACATAATTTTATTCTTCTTTATGGCTGAATAGAGCTTCATTGTGTGTGTGTGTGTGTGTGTGTGTGTGTGTGTGTATAACATTTTCTTTATCCATTTGTCTGTTGGTAGACATCTAGGCCAATTCCATAACTTGGCTATTGTGAATTGTGCTGCTATAAACATGAGTATGCTTTATTGTTATAGTATTCTGCCTTTAATTACTTTGGATAAATGCTGAGGAGTGAGATAGATGGGTCATATAATTTTTTCATTCCTAATATTTTGAGAAACCACTGTACTAATCTCCATAGTGGTCATACTAATTTACATCTTTTTAAATTCAGTGACATTCTTTAAAAAAACACTAGTTGTTTTTTAAATTTTTTTAGTTGTAGATGGACAGAATGCCTTTATTTGTTTATTTTTATATGGTGCTGAGGACCAAACTCAGTGTCTCACGCATGCTAGGCAAGCACTCTGCCACTGAGCTACAACCCCAGTCCTGTTTTATTTATCTATTTATTTGTTTGTTTATTTATTTAATTATTTATTTTTGTCAAGTGACTCAGAAGGCTACATTTCCTTAGAGGTGGTTTATTGAGATTTATTTTGTTCATTTGAATGGGAAATACTTGCCTATTTTGTGATATGCTTTTGTACTCTTTTGTAGAGATTTAGACAATTGAAAAAATGGCAATATCCCTTTCTTTTTTTAAAACAATTTTTTAGTTGTAGATGGATACAATACCTTTATTTTATTTATTTATCTTTATGTGGTGCTAGGGATCAAACCCAGTGCCTCACACATGCTAGGCAAGCGCTCTACCACTGAGCCACAGCCCTAGCCCCCCAAAATGGCCATCTCTTCCAGTCTGTGCAGACTGGCTTTTTGTAGTCTGTAGAGACTCTAGGTCCTCTCAAACATTTTCTGGGAATGCATCTACCCTAGGTCTGTGATTTTATTCCAGTTCCTAATATATACAGCTAATTTTAAAAGCCTTATTTTCCTAAGAGACTTGCCATTCCTTCTTCTCTGAAGCCTGTGGTTTCTATTGCATTGTTCTATCTATAATCACTTACACCAATGTGCCTGTGGGACTGCAAATTCTCTGCGCCTCTAATGATACCCGCACTAGTCATGGCTTTCAATGACCTCTAACCTGGTATGCAAACTATGCCATCTTTCCCATCAGTGTTCAGAATCAGGTGAAACAGAAACCAGTCCCTCCGGTAGTACTCAGACAAGCTAGAACACTTCAAACAAGTTCCAGTTTTTACTTTCATCCTGAGAAAGGAGCTTGGAGTTAAGGTGGTTTCCTACTACTCATTATGTGCTGAATTTGGCAAAAGGTAAGTCAAAGATGAACATTGTGTCATTAAAATTCCTATTGTTTTGGCTTCAGTTTTTTTAATTGATGCAATAATTGTGTGTCATTATGGGGTATTACATGGTGTTTTAGTGCATTTATATGTTGTGTATTGATCAATTCAGGATATTTATGTCTTAAATATTTATCACTTATTTATGATGAGAGCAATCAAAATCCTCTCTTCTGGGGCTGTGGATATAGTTCAGAGGTATAGCACTAGTCTAACATGTATATGTCCTTGAATTTGATCCCAAGCACTGAAGTAAAAAAGAATACAAAACAAAACCTAAATCCTTCTTCTAGTTATTTTAAGTTAGATGATACAATATTAGAATATCCTTCTGTGTAATAGAATATTAGAATTTATTTTATGTGTGAGCACTATTTTTTCTTTTTATAATGTTTTTGTCTAGTTTTAAGGTTAAGATAATGCCATCTTCATACAATGTTTCAAGAGATGTTCCCTTTGTTTCTGTTTTCTGAGATTATTGAGAATGAGTATTGTTTCTTCCTTAAATGATCAATGGAATTGACAAGTGAAACCATCTAGGCTGGGTTGCTTTGTTCTTAGAAGTTATTAATTATTATATTTCTTTTACAATAGGTATTAGCCTATTCATATGACTTATTTCTAAGTCATATGTGTGAGCTTTTGTTATTTGTATCTTTCAAGGAATTGGGCTATGTCATCTCTGTTACTGAAATTTTGAGAA
This sequence comes from Ictidomys tridecemlineatus, assembly GCF_052094955.1. Taxonomy (NCBI): domain Eukaryota; kingdom Metazoa; phylum Chordata; class Mammalia; order Rodentia; family Sciuridae; genus Ictidomys; species Ictidomys tridecemlineatus. Next base: position 84,964,566 of record NC_135493.1, read on the forward strand.
AATAATAGTTTAAAATATTCCTTATTTATGTTTTAGTGTCCATTGGTTTAGTTGCTAAACATACTTTTTCAGTTCTGATAGTTATTTGTCTCTTCTCTTTCTTTTTCTTCTTGGTTAACCTAGCTAGATGTTTTAAAATTTTTTTTTAATATTTATTTTTTAGTTGTAGTTGGACACAATATCTTTAATTAATTATTAATTTTTATGTGGTGCTGAGGATCGAACCCAGGGCCGTGCCAGTGCTAGGCAAGCCCTCTACCACTGTGCCACAACACCAGCCCCTACATAGACGTTTATTAAGTGTTAATCTTTCAAAAAATCAGTTTTCTCTGTTGATTTCATGTTTTTAATTTCATTTATCTTTGCTCTAATTTCAATCATTTATTTCTCTTGTTTTAGGCTTACTTAACTCATATTTCTCTAGTTTTCTATTAAAGATTAAGTTATTGGTTTTAGAGCCTGCTTTTCTAACATATATATTTAACCATATAAGTGCCTTTTAGACACTTTTTTGCTGCTTTACTCAAATTTTGGTAAGTTGTGTTTTCATTTTCATTTAGTTCAGACTATGTTCTAAATTTCCCTTGAGATATCTTCTTTGCCCCATGTCTTATTTGAAAATATGTTCAACTCTATATTGTAAGGTTTTCCAGCTGTCTTTCTGTTATTAATTCCTACTTTATTTTGATTGTGATCTGAGAACATATTGGCATGATTTCTGTTCTTTTGAATTTCTAAGGTGTTTTTCTATCAACCCATATATAATATATCTTGGGGAAAGTTATAAAGGAGCTTGAAAATAATCTTTATTGTATTGTTTTGGGATGACATTTTATAATTGTCTATTAGATCCATTTGATTAATGTCATTGTTCTGTTCAATTCTACCCTTCCAGATTTTCTGCCTATTAGGGAAGTTTTCGAGTCTCCAATTATTACAGTGTACATGTTTATTTATCCTTGTAGTTCTATTAATTTATACATTGCATATTTTCATGCACTTTTGTTAGGTACATACACAGAAAGAATCATTATATCTTCTTGGAAATTTTCCTTCATCATTTTTTAATGCTGTTCAGTATCCTTCATAATCTTCCTTATTCTGAATTTGGGTTTGTCTGGAACTATTCTAGCTATTCCAGCTTTCTTTTTTTTTGATATTATAATGGTATATCCTTTCCTGACATTTTATTTTATTATATTCATTGACAAGTAATAATTGTGTATGCTTATTGAGCATAGAACATGCATTTTGATCTATGTATACATTGTAGAAAGATTAAATTAAGCTAATGAACACATCCATTACCTCAAGATATTTTGTCCTGAGGTAAGGATGTGAAAATTTTTTCTTTTAACAATTTTGAAATTTGTAATATATTTTTTATTAACTGTAGTCATCATATATCATGAAAATGTTTTCATCCTGTCTACATGAAAAAATTTGTATGCTTTGATTAACATTTCCCTTTTCTCCATTCCTTCCCCACCACAGACATTAGCCACTTTTCTCCTCTCTATTTCTGTGGTTGACTTTTTTTAGATTCCACATGTAAGTGACATCATATAGTATTTTTCTTTCTGTTTCTGGTAAACTTCAGTTATCATAATGTTCTCTAGTTCTATCCACATTGTCACGAATCATAGAATACCCTTATTTTTAAAGTCTCTGTAGTCTTCTATAGTATATATGCCAAATTTTCTTAATTAATTAATTAATCCATCAATGGACACTTATATTTTTTCCATATTTTGGCTATTATGAATAATACTATAATGAAAATTAGAGTGATATATCACTTTGACACACTGATTTCAATTATTTGCATATATGCCAGAAATAGGAATGTGGGATCAGATGGTAATTCTATTTTTAATTGTTCTTTAGGAAATTCCATACTTGTTTTTTCAAAATGACTTTACTAATTTACATTCCCACCAATAGCGTACATCAAAAATGTTTGATTTTGGAGGCTGAAGCAGGACGCTGACGAATTCAAAGCCAGTGTTAGAAACTTAGGGAGGCCCTAAGCAACTCAATGAAACCCTGTTTCTAAATAATATATAAAAATGCCTGTGGTGTGGCTCAGTGATTAAGCACCAGTGGATTCAATCCCTGGTACTGCCCTTGCCTCATAAAATGTTTGATTTGTTTGTGGTGAAAACATCAAAACTCCTTTCCTCTAGCTTTCTAAAATCTATGGGACATTATCTTTATCTATAGTCATCCTACTGTTCAATATCACCCCTAAACTTAATCCTATATAACTGTGACCTTAGTACCATTGATGTCTTTATCTACCCCTCTCTCTCCTCTTCTGTCCCCAGCCTCTAGTAATTACCATTTTCCTCTCAGTTTCTATTAGATCAACTTTTTTTTAGTTTCTACATATGAATGAGATCATGTGGTACTTGCCTTTCTGTGTCTGACTGATTTCATTTAATAATCACTAATTGCATCCAAGTTGTCACAAATGACAGGATTTCATTCTTTTTATGGCTGAATAGTATTCCATGGTGTATATATATTTCATTTTCTTTATTCATTCATCAGTTTATGGACACATAAACTAGCATGTGTAAGGCACTAGGTTTGATTATTGTTTCTGTTTCATGGCTATTGTGAATAGTGCTGCAATGAACATTGGTGTGCAGTTGTCTCTTCAATATACTGATTTCATTTCCTTTGGATATACACAGTAGTGGGATTGCTAGATCATATGGTAGATCTATTTTTAGCTTTTTGAGGAATCCCCAAACTATTTTTCATATTGGCTGTACTAACTTACATCATCACCAACAGTTTACAGTTTATTGAACAGACTGTCCTTTCTCTTCTACATGTTTGTAGCATCTTGATTTAAAAAAAATCAGTCAACTGCTGATGCCTTAGTTTGCTTCTAGTGCCTTCTAGTGCCTTACACATGCTAGGCAAGTGCTCTACCTCTGAGCCACAACCCCAGACCCCAATGTGGACTTTTTAACAGTACTGATTCTTCCAATTCACAAACACAGGATATCTTTCCATTTTTGTGTGTCCTCTTCAATTTCTGCCATCAAAGTTTTATATGGTTCATTGTAGAGATCATTCACTTATTTGGCTAAATTTATTCTTAAGTATTTGTTTTCTTATAGTTATTATAAATTGTATTACTCTCTTGATTTCTAGTTCAGATAATTCACTATTGGTATATTTAAAGCTGTGTGTTTATAAGTATGTTGGCACACGCCTATATCCCAGCAACTTGGAGATTAAGGCAGGAGAATTTCAAGTTTGAGGCCAGCCTTGGCAACTTATTGAGACCTGGAAGGAAGGAAGGAAGGAAGGAAGGAAGGAAGGAAGGAAGGAAGGAAGGAAGGAAGGAAGGAGAGAGACTCGGTACTTTACTCAGTGGTAAAGTACCCCTGGATTCAATCTTCAGTAACCCCCCCCAAAAAAAAGCTAAGAAATTTTGTATTTTGATTTTGTATCCTGCAACTTTACTAAATTCATTTAATACTTCTACTACATCTTTGGTAGAGTATTTGGAGTTTTCTGTATATAGGATCATGTCATCTCCAGGAATGATTTGACTATCTCTTTTAAAATTTGAATGTCTTTTATTTCTTTCTCTCCCCTGATTTTTTTTTTGTCTAGGAGTTCAGAACTAGATTCAGTAAAAATGATGAAAGTGGGGAGCTTGGACCACTGGCCAGCACAGCCACTCAGTGTCAGCTTCACCATCTCTCCCCAGCTTCCTGAGTGTGGTCCACTGCCACAAGGAAGTTCTGCATCAATGCCAGCCCTGCTGCAAGGTGTATCCTTCCTGCCACCAGAAACAGGACTGTTACCTGATAGATATTCAGTAAATATCTGATACATAAAAAAGTGATGAAAGGGCTGGGATGTGACTCAAGCGGTAGCGTGCTTGCCTGGCATGCATGGGGCCAGGGTTCGATCCTCAGCACCACATACCAACAAAGATGTTGTGTCCATCAAAAACTAAAACATAAATATTAAAAGATTCTCTCTCTCTCTCTCTCTCTCTCTCTCTCTCTCTCTCTAAACAAAAGTGATGAAAGTTGGCTTCATTGTATGGTTCCAAATTTTAAAAAGCTTTCAGCTTTTCTATATCAATACTATGTTAGATAATGGCTTAGTATAGATGGCCTTTAAGATGTTGAGGTATGTTTCTTTTATGCTTACCTTATGTGTTCACTGTTTTCATCATAATGGGATGCTAATTTTATCAAATACATGTTATGCATCTATAGAGATGATCATATGATTTTTGTCCTTCATTCTGTTGATATAGTATATCACATTTATTGATATGCATATGGAGAACTACCCTTATGTTCTTGAGATGAGTCTCAATTGTGGTGAATAATCACACCTTGAGCCCACAGCCCTCCCAGCCAAGGCCCATACTTCTCTACAGTCTGCCTATTGCTGAGATGGACTGCTGGCCCCAAACTGCTGCACCCGGCCACAGGTGATGCTGGCTGGAACAGAAAGTCAATTGACAGGTTGCATGTCTAGCTCTGACTCTGGGGCTCTTCTAGAGGCTTCATCCTGAGATTATTTACCTAATGTTAGGTTGCATCTGCCTAGCACTGAGTTCCAGGGCAAATTCCTGAGCTTACTACCCTATCCTAACCACTTTGAAAGGAATCTTGCTCCATATTAAGCTACCTGAGTTTGGGATAGTATTGGCGAAGGCAATCCCTTGGCCACCAACGTTTATGCTAAGCTGGGTTGCTTCCAAGTTTCAAAGCGCAAAGGACCTTTGCAATCTCAGGAGTGCACTGAGGCCCACACAGTGGCTAGTGGTGATGCAGACTAAAACATTTATCCTTCCTACTGAGGCACAGGTCTCTGTCTGGTGCTGGGGCAGGTCTAGAGCTATGTCTGAGCACTCTCCTTGGGATAACTTGCTGCCTACAATTGGCAAACAGGTAATGGGGATAGTCCCTAGGACACAAATGCTGACATTAAGATGGGTTGCATCTGAGTCTCACAGCTACAGGGACCTGAGAAATCTGGGGTGGACGTTCCCATGCCTACTCTAGGGCTGGTAATGATGCAGACTGAATAGTGGATCTGTCATACCATCATGCAAGTCTCTGCCTGATTCCAGGGAAGGTCTAGAGAATCCATCTGTGAGATCTGGCCGATATGTGAGGTATTTAGCTTCTGAATGGTGCTGGGCCTTACCATGGTGAGCCTCGCACAAAGTTCTAAGACAAAACCCTTTGTTAGCTTTTGTGCTTTACTCTCCAGCAGGTGGAGTCTTGCTCCTTGTTCTGCCACTAATACTAGAGAAAAAGTGGTGGAGGCGGCTCTTGACTGCTAGGCTAATGCAGTTCTAGCAGCTCAGTCCATGGGTGCAGGCTTGGGGGCAGTGTTTGTGAGACTCTGCCCAGCACTGGCTTTCACTAGGGGGGGTCCTGGTATTGGGTTTCAAGGCTAAGACCTAGACTTAATTAATTCCCCTCCCAAAGTAGAAGACATTTCTCCCCACCCTGCTTCAAGTTGAAGAGGTGACATGGGCAACTCTTTTTTTTTTCTTTTCCATTTTTCAATGTGTCTTTTATTATTATTGAACTAAAACCAAGCACTATGGTATCTCACCTGGATTCTTTAGCTCTTGGGAAGACAGTCATGTGTATGAATAGCTCTTGAAATAGGTTTGTCTATAGAAAAAAAAATGATCTCTGGAGAATCTTAGCCCCTCTTACTCTGCCCCTATTTCTTAGTGTTCTCTCCTTTTCTATTGGTTAATATTTCCATCACATTACTTTTAACCCAGTTTCATTGTATTACAGTGTATTTCTTTCTTTTTTGGAGAGGGGGCAGTAGTGGGGATTGAACTCAGGGGCACTCGACCACTGAGCCACATCCCCAGCCCTATTTTATATTTTATTTAGAGACAGGGTCTCACTGAGTTGCTTAACACCTCACATTTGCTGAGTCTAGCTTTGTACTCACGATCCTCCTGTCTTAGCCTCCCAATCTGCTGGGATTACAGGTACGTGCCATTGTGTCTGGCTTACAGTGTATTTCTTGAACATACAATATAAAGTTCTCTTGGTTTTTTTTAACAGCTTTGCTGGTATGCATTTCACTCATTTAAAGCATAAAATTAATTGTTTTTATTGTATTAATAGGTATGTGGAATCATTCACATAATCAATTTATAATATTTTTATCATCTGTAAAACAATTCTCGTGCTTTAGCTAGTCTTCTTTCAACCTATCACCCCAACCCTTAAATAACTACTAATCTGCTTACTGCTTCTAAAGATTTCCCTATTCTAAGTATTTCATATGAATGGAGTCATACATTGCACTGTCTTTTGCCACTGGCTTCTTTCACTTGGCATGTTTTAACCTCCATCTGTTTTGTAACATGTAGCAGCACTAATGTCCCTTTGTATGGACATACACATTTGGTTTATCCATTAAGCAAATGATGGATAATTGAGTTGATTTCACAGTTTTTTTCTTTATTTTTTAGCAAATTTTAAAAATGCAATTGTATTTATCACAGTAGAAACCATAGATTTTTTAAAATAGTAGCATATATGTGTGAATCAATTTACCAGTATACAGACAATAATAACATGAAAATAAATTCAAAGATCCATGCTAGAAACTCTGCAGATCTCAATAGTGCAATACCACAGTAAGATAATGATCAATGTAGGGCTTTTCGAATTGCAGTATGTAGCAACTCTTCCTTCCACTATATGAATCCAACTTCAAAGTGTTTGTTTTCCTATCCTGCAATCTTTTTTATTTTCCACTATAATAATCACAGTTTCTTGGAAGGAAAGATATAGATATATTAGAAAATGAAAACAATTTATAAAATCTAGCAAAGTGATCATTAAAGTAAGATCATAATTAGGAGAATCAGATTATAATTTGAGAAGGAACTTAAGTTTTTCCCATAAAAATTTTAGTGGTCTGAACCTATTGACTGTGTTGAAGATAACTTTCTCACTAGTTCACTGGGCATATAGAAGCATATAAATTTACCTGATTTATTGGTAGAACTCTAAAATGGACTCAGTTTTTTAATACTTTTATTTTGTTTGTTTATTTTTATGTGGTGTGGGGGATCGAGCCCAGTGCCTCATGCATGCTAGGCAAGTGCTCTACCCCTGAGCCACAACCCCGTCCCTTGACTCAGTTTTTATTAAGGATAAATTCAAGTATAGCCAACAAGTTAGTGGTATTGCTTTTTTTTTGCATTTTTTTAGTTGTCGATGGACTTTATTTATTTGTATGTGGTGCTGATAATTGAACCCAGTACCTCACACATGCTAGGCAAGTGCTTGACCACTGAGCCACAACCCCAGCCATATACTGCTTATTTTTAAAAGCAATTTAATCTTTAGATCTGCACAAAACTCTCTAAAGTATACTTCTATAAGACTAAAAACTAAGGTTGCATTAATTAGTTTTTTATCACTTTAATGAAATACCTGAGGCAGCAAGCAATATAAACAGAAAATGTTGGGTCAGTCTACAGATTTGGTGGTTCAAGGGCATCATGTGGATATCAGTTCAGTTACCAGCTGTGTCACACTGTAGTATATAGCAAAGTAAGAGTACAAGTGGTAGCAAGTTATTACATTTTCAAACCAGGAGTATAGAGAAGTTGAGTTCAAGCTCAGGCTTTGATAACATGAGAGCTATCTCTTCAGCACAAACTCACAATGATCTAAGGATCTTTCACTAGGTCCCACTTACTAGAGGTTCCATGATCACCCAATAACCACCCTAAAAACAAGACTTTAGCCTTCAGACTTTTTGGAGATGTTCAGCATAGCAGAGGTTGGAGAGGTTAAGTAATTTGCCTATGGTCATATAGCTATTATGTGATGGATTTGGGACTCAAACTGGGTAACATGGCCCTAAGCCCTGCCATTCACAGTTTTTTTTTCTTTTTCTATTACATAGTGCTGCTATAAACATTCATGTACAGGTTTTTCTTTGGCAGATTATAGCACCCACTATTTCCAAGTGGTCTCCCATCTCCTTCAGCCTGCTCGGCGTTTGAAATCAAATGATATCAACAAATTCCAGATGCTATGGTCAATACTATCTATCTTCATGAGTTAGAATATTATATATATATGTAGATGGACACAATGTCTTTATTTTTATTTATTTATTTTTATGTGGTGCTGAGGATCGAACCCAGGGCCTCATGCATACAAGGCAAGTGCTTTACCACTGAACCACAATCCCAGCCCATGAGTCAGAATATTCTAATTGCTCCTTTGACTATATCATCCATTGTAGAAACCTGGCCCATCTTGTCCTTGGTGGCTGAGTGCTGCCACACGACTGCTGCCACCCTGGGATCCAATTACTCTCATTGCATTTAGATTTCCCAATTCACCAATGCAGTTCACATTATAATATCTGGCTTACAGAGAAGAAAGATCAGAGTTCTATAAGGATGCTAAGGTTCTTCTCATAATTTCTCATAATACTGGTAAAAGAAATGTTTCATAGACCCACTCAGTGTGAGTAATTATTAAATGACAAATGTACTCTAGCATTCCAACCTCTAAAAACTTTTTCATCCCTTACTATACATTAAACCAAGGAAGATATGACATTTCCAATTTGCTTACTATGGGCTACCTTTTGGTCCATGTTTCAGTTCACAGAGAAACAAACTGGGAGAGTCCTTTCTAACTCCTCAAATCTACAACATTATATGTAAATTCTGTGTTTATTGAACAGAATCCATAAATTCATTCCAATCTAACCTTACATTCCTTGCATCAATATTCTACACTTCCATTGTTTTTTTAAATGTTTATTTTTTTAATTTGTTCTAATTAGTTATACATAACAATAGAATGCATTTTGACACATTGTAAATAAAGGGGACACAACTTTTCCTTCCTCTGGCTGAACATGGTGCAGAGTCACACTGTTAGTGTAATCATACATGTATATAGGGTAGTAATGTCCATCTCATTCCACCATCCTTACCACCCCCATAACCCCTCCTCTCAATCTCCTCTTCACAATACAAAATCCCTTCATCCCTCCCACCATTGTGGATCAACATCCACTTATCAGAGAAAACATTCAGCCTTTGTTTTTTGGAGTTTGGCTTATTTTACTTAGCATGATATTCTCCAGCTCTATCCATTTACCTGCAAATGCCAAATTTCATTCTTCTTTAAGGCTGAGTAATATTCTATTGTGTATATGTACCACCTTTTCTTTATCCATTCATCTGTTGAGGGGCATCTACATAACTGGGTCAAATGGTGGTTCCATTCCAAGTTTTCTGAGGAATCTCTATACTGCTTTACAGAGTGGTTACACCAATTTTCAGTCCCACCAGCAATGTATGAATAACCTTCTTCCCCACATCCTTGCCAACACATATTGTTGCTTGTTCTTGATAAGTGCCATTCTGACTGGAGTGAGATGAAATCTAAGAGTAGTTTTGATTTGCATTTCTCTAACCGCTAGAGTTGATGAAAATTTTTTCATGTTTGTTGATGGATTGTATTTTTTCTTCTCTGAAGTATCTGTTCAATTCCTTAGCCCATTTATTGATTGGGTTATTTGTGGAGGGTTTTTTGGTGTTAAGTTTTATTAGTTCTTTATATATCCTGGAGATCAGTGCTCTGAGATAAGTAAGGTAAAGATTTTCTCCCATTCTGTAGGCTCTATCTTCACGTTTTTGATTGTTTCCTTTGCTGATAAGGAAAGGAAACAATTTAAATTTTAGTCCATCCCATTTTTTGATTCTTGATTTTACTTGTGCTTTAGGAGTCTAGTTAAGGAAGTCAGTCCCTAAGCCAACATGGTTGGAGATTTGGTCCTACTTTTACTTCTATTAGGTGCAGAGTCCCTGTTCTAGTTCCTGTCCTTAATCCACTTTGAGTTAATTTTTGTGCAGAGTGAGAGATAGAGGTTTAATTTCATTTTACAACATATGGATTTTCAGTTTTCCTAGCACTACTTTTTCTACTTGAAAAGAATAGGCTACTTTTTCTCCAAAGTATGTTTTTGGCATCTTTGTTTAGTATTACATAACTGTATTTATGTAGGTTTTTCTCTGTACCTTCTATTCTGTAATATTGGTCTACATGTCTATTTTGGTGCCAATACCATGCTGTTTTTGTTACTATTGCTCTGTAGTATAGTTTAAGGTCTGGTATAGTGATGCCTCCTGCTTCACTCTTCTTGCTAAGGATTGCTTTGGCTATTCTGGGTCTCTTATTTTTCCAAATGAATTTCATGATTGCTTTTTCTAGTTCTATGAAGAATGTCAGTGGGATTTTAATAGGAATTGTTTTAAATCTATATAACAATTTTGATTGTAGAGCAATTTTGACAAAATTAATTCTGCCTATCCATGAGCATGGGAGATCTTTCCATCTTCTAAGGTCTCCCTCAATTTCTTTCTTTAGGGTTCTGTATTTTTCATTGTAGAGATCTTTCACCTGCTTTGTTGATTCCCAAGTATTTTAATTTTTTTGAGACTATCGTAAATGGGGTAGTTTTCTCTTGCAGTGGATTCATCATTGATGTATAGAAATGCATTTGATTTATGGGTATTGATTTTTATATCCTGCTACTTTGCTGAATTCATTTATTAGTTCTAGAAGTTTTCTGGTGGAGTTTTTTGGATCTTCAATATATAGAATCTTGTTATTGGCAAATAGTGATAATTTGAATTTTTCTTTTCCTATCTGTATTCCTTTAATTTCTTTAGTCTGTCTAATTGCTCTGGCTAGACTTTCAAGGACTATGTTGAAGAGAAGTGGTGAAAGAGGGCATCTCTGTCTTGTTCCATTTTTTATGGGGAGTGATTTCAATTTTTCTCCATTTATAATGATGTTGGCCTTGGGGTTAGAATAGATAGCTTTTATAATGTTGAAGTATGTTCCTATTATCTTTAGTTTTTCTAGTGTTTTGAACATGGAGGGGTGCTGTATTTTATCAAATCCTTTTTTCTGCATCTATTGAGATGATCATGATTCTTGTATTTGAGCCTATTGATGTGAGGTATTACATTTGTTAATTTCCATATGTTGAACCAACCTGGCATCCCTGGAATGAACCCCACTTGACCATGGTGCACTATCTTTTAAATATGTTTTTGTATGATTTTCCAGAATTTTATTAAGAAGTTTTGTGTCTATATTCATCTGAACATGGTCTGAAGTTTTCTTTCCTTGATATGTCTTTGTCTGGTTTTGGTATTAGGGTGATACTAGCCTCATACAATGAATTTGGAAAGGTTCTCTCCTTTTATATTTCATAGAATAATTTGAGGAATATTGGTATTAGATCTTCTTTGAAGGTCTTGTAGAACTCGGCTGAGAATCCTTCTGTTCCTTGGCTTTTCTTGGTTGGTAGGCTCTTGATGGCATGTTTACATTGTATATGTCCTACTGATTCACTTTGCGTAGATCATATGTCTCTAGAAATTTGTCAATGTCTTTGAGATTTTCTATTTTATTTGAGTATAAATTTTCAAAATAGTTTCTAATTATCTTCTGTAGTGTCCATCATGATATTTCCCTTTTCATCACAAATTTTTGTAGTTTGAGTTTTCTCTCTCTCTTCATTAGCATGCCTAAGGGTTTATCAATTATTTTTATTTTTTCAAAGAACCAACTTTTCATTTTGTCAGTTTTTTAAAAATTGCTTCTTTTGTTTCAATTTCATTGATTTCAGTTCTGATTTTAATTACTTCCTGTCTTCTACTGCTTTTGGCATCGATTTGTTCTTTTTCTAGGGCTTTGAGATGTAATGTTAGGTTATCTGTTTGTTGACATTTTATTCTTTTAATGAATGAGCTCAATGCAGTGAACTTTCCTCTTAGCACTGCCTTCATAGTGTCCCAGAGATTTTGACATGTTGTATCAGTATTCTCATTTACTTCTAAGTATTTTTTATTTCCTCCCTGATTTCTACTGCTATCCATTCATCATTCAGTAGCATGTTATTTAGTCTCCATGTATTGGAGTATCTTCTATTTTTTATTTTATCATTGATTTCTAGTTTCATTCCATTATGATCTGATAAAATGCAGGGCAGTACTTCAATTTTTTATATTTGCTAAGAGTTGCTTTGTAGCATAACATATGGTCTATTTCAGAGAAGGATCCATGTGCTGCTGAGAAGAAAATGTATTCACTTGATGATGGATGAAATACTCTCTCTATATATCTGTTAAGTCTAAATTATTGATTGTATTATTTACTTCTGTAGTTTCTTTGTTTAGTTGTTTGGAAGATCTATCCAGTGGTGAGAAATGTGTGTTAGTGTCACCCAGTATTATTGTGTTGTTGTGTATTTGATTCTTGAAATTGAAAAGGATTTGTTTGATATACGTAAATGCTCCACTGTTTGGGGCATATATATATATATATATAATTGTTATGTCTTATTGATGTATGATTAACTTAAGCAGTATTAAATGTCCTTCTTTATCCCATCTAACTAACTTTTGCTTGAAATCCACTTTATGTGATATGAGGATAGAAACCCCTACTTGTTGACACAGTCCATGTGAGTGCTATGGTTTTCCTTACCTATCACCTTCAGTCTGTGAATGTTTTTTCCCTAGGAGGTGAGTCTAATAAAGATAGCATATCTTTGAGTCTTTTTTAAAAAATCCATTCTGTCACTCTGTGTGTTTTGATTGATGAGCTTAGGCTACTAACATTCAGGGTTATTATTGACATATTATTTGTATTCCTGGTCATTTTGGCTTTTAACTTGACTTAGTTTCCTTTGATTGACATTTCCTTTAGTGTAGTTCCTCCCTTTGCTGGTTTTCATTGTTTGTTTCCCCATTTCCTCCTCATGGAATATTTCACTGAGAATGTTCTGTAGTGAAGGCTTTCTAGTTGTTAATTCTTTTAACTTTTGTTTCTCATGGAAGGTTTTTATTTCATCTTCAAATCTGAAACTCAGTTTTGCCGGATATAAAATTGTCTATTGGCTTTCATTTTCTTTCAGAACTTCATATATATTGTCCCATGACCTTCTGGTGTTGAGGGTCTGGTTTGAGAAATCAGCTGAAATGGTTTTGTCCTATATGTAATTTGATTTTTTTTCTCTTGCAGCCTTTAAAATTCTATCCTTATTCTGTATGTTAATCATTCTCATTATAATGTGCCTTTTTGTGGGTCTGTTGTAATTTTGGACATCTGGGGTCCTGTGAGCCTATTGTAATTGATATTTTTATTTCATTCTTTAGATTTGGGAAATTTTCTGATATTATATCATTGATAAGTTTGTTCATTCATTTAGTTTGTATCTCCATGCCATCATCTCTTTTGATAAATATTAAATTTGGTCTTTTCATGTTATCCCTTATTTCTTGGAAGTTCTGTTCATGGTTTCTTACAATCTTCTCTGTACAGTCAACTTTGTTTTCAAGAATATGTATTTTGGGGGCTGGAGATGTGGCTCAAGTGGTAACATGCTTGCCTGGCATGTGCGGGGCACTGGGTTCGATCCTCAGCACCACATAAAAATAAAATAAAGATGTTGTGTCCACCAAAAAAAAAATCAATCTCTCTCTCTCTCTCTCTCTCTCTTCCCTTAAAAAAAGAATATGCATTTTGTCTTCATTGCCTGAGGTTCTGTATTCCAAGTGGTCTAGTTTATCAGTGATGCATTCTATTGAATTTATCATTTGTTTTGTTGATTTTTAAATTTTGATGATTTCTGCTCTTTTTTAATAATCTCGAACTTTTTTGAAATAATCTTTTACTTCCTGTATTTTCTCTTTGATTTCACTACTTATACTAGTTTTTACTTCGCAGATCAGCATAACTATATACATTCTAATTTCCTTCTCTGACATTTCTTCTACTGTGCTGTCTATGGATTCTATTGTTGGAACATTTTGGTTTATTTGAAATGCTTTGTTCCCTTGTTTTTTTTTTCATATTGTTTGTGTGTCTTCCTATCTAGTAGTATGGATCTGAGGCAGTACAGTAGTCTATCCTGTAATCTTACAGTTTCCCTGAAGGCTTCCAATACCTAGCTTTTAAGGAGAAGACCAATATTAACAACACCTAATGCAAATAATATACAATAAACTAAAAAACTCCTATTAAGGTGTCTACAGTTTTGTTGCAATAATACAGAAATGATGCATTAAATTATTGTCTATAATATAAACAGCAAGTTTGCTGAAAGGATTTACCATTTCAAATGATGGACAAAGAAGGAACAGAAGTAGTGTAGGATGTGATGTTTATTAGGGAGAAGGAGAGAAGATAGAGGTAAAAATTTATAGTAAGAGCAAAGGAGGAATTAATAGAGGTTAGCTATTAGCATGAGAGAAGTGAAAAAGAAAATCCAGAGAGACAGATAAGTGAGAGAAAAATGTATATAGATTTTTTAAAAGTAAAAATATAATAATACACATTCAAATTGTAATATACTATTTGGACATCCCACACTTCAATAAATTGATGCATAAAAATATTTGGATTCAAAGATGGTACATATGTGAGAGATAAGGGGAAAAAAAAGGAAAGTCTCTATGGAATATTGCCAATTGCTTCTGTTGGCTTTCAAAAATTTTCTCATCTTCCCTTCTCCACTGATAGGTAGGATTGTCTGAAGTTTGATGTTAGCTCCAGTCCAGTGAGTACTGGACTGGTTGGCTGGTGAGCTGATAGTAAGATGCCCTCATACCCACTTCCAGTCTTCCTATGCATTTCAGCTGGTCCCTTCCATCCCCATACACTTCAGGACTCACTCAGTTGGAGAGAGCCCAGTTTTCTCCTGTTTCTCCTACCTGTGTTCCCCTGGGAAACTGCCCCCAGTCTCTAGACTTCCCTAGGCTTACCAGACCCAGACTGCCCCAGGCAGACCCAGAAGAAATCTGAATGACCTGGGCCTCAGCTTCCCCAGGCTCTACTTTGCTGCAGTCCCAAGATATCAATGCCCTTCCAACTTGCAGGAAGACCACCAAGCATGCACTCATACAAAGGAGCAACCATATGTGCTAGTGGCCATATGGCGGCCACTAGCACACCTAGCAAAACCATCTCAGGTGCAACCAAACCTGCAGGTACCCCAGCAATATATTTTCAGGCCCTGAATAGTATCCCATGACTAAGGAAGTCACACCCTGAGATGATGGAGGTAGCTATGGCAAACCTGCAGGCCCCTTGGCCTTGGACTCCCAGGCCCTGGCCAATGTCCCAAGATGGTGGCAGCCATGTATAACCAAACTGCAGATACACAGACAATGAACTTCTAGGCAGCAAGGGGCAGTGAGTGTTCAGTGCATGGTCTGCAGGTGGTCTTTCAGGCAAACAGCAGGACTTGGTGGGTAGACATTGGGTGGTAGGCAACATTCAAGCTAAAGGTGGGTGAAGGACAGGCAAAAGTCAGGCAAATGGGCTCCTGATGGGTGGTTGGGTGGTCAGTGAGTGATCTTCACATGAAAGACAGGTGAAATATTGGCAAATGGCTGTTGATTGTGGTGGATGAATGGGGGGTGTGCAAAGAATAGGGGATCAGCAGGCAACAAGGGCTGTCTCAAAAAGAAACAGTATTTCCTCTGCTTGAGTCCTGAGTCACAGAGTGACAAGGAATGTAGCCTCCCTTTAGATCATCTTGGATCTCTCAACTTCCATTGTTATCCAGTCAGATGCAGAATGAGATATTGCTCTTGTCAGCAACCTCGGCCTTTTGGCCAGAGGTGATAAGGCACAAACAGAAACTTTTAGATCATTTATGCAGTACTTGAGCTAGGAATTTGAATCCTTGAGTTCATTCTTTTCTTTTATCACTTTGTTCCGTGGCATTAGGAATAATCTGTCAACCTCACTATATTCATTAGTGTTTTTTTAAAGATGTTCAAAAGTAGCTGAGTGTGGTGGCACATACCTATATTCCAGGGGCTCATGCAGGAGGAACATGAGTTCAAAGCCAACCTCTGCAACTTAGTGAGGCCCTCAACAACTTAACAAGAAGAACTTGACTCATCAACAAATAAGTAAAAAAGGACTGGGGATGTGACTCAGTGGTAGAGCACCCCTGGGTTCAATCCCCAGTACCAGGGGAAAAAAGTTTACAAGTTCATATAAACATGCACCTAGCTGCCCCTTCCTTCCTATAAGTGATTGACTAGGGGTATCCAATGCAGAAGTCTTACATATCTCTATTACCAGATCAAGCCATGGATTATTAGCATGTTTAAGTTTAATCATATTATGGAAGCCCTTGAAGCAATTAAGAAAATTAATCCTTAGTGATCTACTTATCTAGAATCATTTTCAGTACCAAGATCTGTATTAATCAAGGTTCGCCACAGAAACAGATACAATAGAATGTATATCTGACTTATTATAAGGAATTAGCTCATATTTATTATGGAGGATGAAAAATCCTACAATTTGTTTTCTGTAAGCTAGAGACTGAGGAAAGTTGGTGGTGTAGTTCTAAGAATTGAAGGTAGGGCCAGTGGGGTGAGTTCCAATGAAGGGTAGGAGACTTGTACAAGTTCAGCAGTCAAGCAGAGAGAATTCTCAACTTCCTCTACCTTTTGTTATATTCAGTCCCTCAACTGATTGGGTGATGCACATTAAGGAGGATAATCTTCTTTCCTTGGTCCACCACTTCAAATACTAATCTCATTCAGAAAGAATGTTTAATATGGGTGCCCCATATCCCAGTCAATTTGACATATGAAATTAACCATCATCTAGGTCCTCTTTATTTATTCTTATAGATTTGAATTACCATCTTGTTTCAATTGTTGCAACCTGGGAACTTCCTTTAGTGTGTTTTATGTGTCCATTAGCAACAATTTCTCAGTCTGTTTATCTGTGAGTATATTTATTTATGTATTTATTTACTTATTTATTTATTGGTAATAGGGATTAAACCCAGGGACACTTTAGCACTGAGCTACATCCCCAGCCCTTTCAATTATTATTATTATTTTAAATTTTGAGACAAGATCTTGCTAAATTGCTGAGACTGGCCTCAAACTTGTAGTCCTTCTGCCTCAGCCAGCCAATTTTCTTGGATTATCCTGCTAGAAGGTGATTTAGCTTCTTCAATATGTTCAATAAATTTTGAATAATTTTAACTATTATTTCATTGCATTTTTTTCTGTTCTTGTCTCTCTCTTCTCTCGTTTGACACTCCTATTACACATATGTTTATACATTTTATGTTTTGACACATTTCTCTGAAGCTCTGATCACTTAACTTCATTCTTGTTTTTCTCTGTTCTTTAAAATTCATAACTGCTGCCCATCTGCCTTCAAGCTCACTAATTCTTTCTTCTCCTTGTTCAAATTTTACTGTTGAGCCCTGCCAGTGAATTTTTCACTCTAGTCATTTCACTTTTTGATTTCAGAATTTTCATTTGGTTAACTTTCTTTCTTTTCTTTATTTTTTTGGAGGGGTACCAGGGTTTGAACTCAGGGGCACTCACCTACTGAGCCACATCCCCAGCCCCATTTTGTATTTTATTTAGAGACAGGGTCTCACTGAGTTGCTTAGGGCCTTGCTTTTGCTGAGGCTGGCTTTGAACATGTGATCTTCCTGCCTCAGCCTCCTGAGCCACTGGGATTACAGGGGTGAGCCACCATGTCTGGCTCCATTTGGTTAACTTTCTATCCTTTGACTACTATTCACAACTTGATGTGGCATTCCCATTATACCTTCCTTTACTTCTTTTTTGTTAGTGCATTATAGCTATACATAATATTGGGGTTCATTCTGACATCATTATACAAACATAGAATATTATTTGTTCCAATTCAGTCCCCAGTACTTCTTTCCCTTCCCTTTTCCCTCTTTTTGTTCCCTTTCTTCTATTCTTCTAATGTATCTTCTATTTATAGGTATTTTCAACTAATGCATCAAGTATACATATAAAGGTAAGATCACTGTGGCATACTAATATATGTATGTAAGAAAGGTTGGTCAGATTTTTTTCACCATTTCTCCCTTTTCCTATCCCTCCTTCTTCACCTTCAGTCCCCTACCTCCATTCCACTACTTTATCTTCTATTTTCCTAGGTTTTCCTCCCTGACTTATCCCCTCATTTTTGTTTAGCTTCTATATATTTGACCCTTGACTTTCTGGATCTGACTCATTTCCCTTAGCATAATGTTCTCCATTTCCATCCATTTATCAGCAGATGCTATATTTTCATTCTTTAAGGCTGATTGAAACTCCATTGTGTACATATACCACATTTCTTTTTTAATTAATTATTTTTTAAATTTATTTACAGTAGAATGCATTATAATTCATATTACACATATAGATAACAACTTTTCATATCTCTGATTGTATCCAAAGTATATTTACACCAATTTGTGTCTTCATACATGTACTTTGGAAAATAATGTTCATCACATTCCACCATCATTTATAATCCCATGTCCCATCCCTTATCCTCCCATCACTCTGCCCTATATAGAGTCTGTCTATTCCTCCCATGCTCCCCCTCCCTACCCTACTATGAATCAGCCTCCATATAGCACAGAAAACATTCGGCATTTTTTGACTAACTTCACTTAGCATTATCTTCACCAACTCTATCCATTTTCCTGAAAATCCCATTATTTTATTCTCTTTTATTGCTGAGTAATATTCTATTGTGTATATATGCCACATTTTTTAATCCATTCATCTATTGAAGGGCATCTAGGGCTGTGTCCCTGTCATATGCTATTTTTTTATTAGTTGCTCAAAACATTACAATGATCTTGACATATCATACATTTGATTCAAATGGGGTATGAATTCTTATTTTTCCACATGTACAGATTGCAGGATCACATTGGTTATACAGCCACGTTTATACATACTGCTATACCAGTGTCTGTTGTATTCTGCTGCCCTTCCTATCCCCCTCCCCTCCCATCCCATCACCTCTCTCTACCCCATCTACTGTAACACATTTCTCTCTCTTTTTTAAATTTTTTTCTTCCCCCTCACACCATCTTATATGTGATTTTTGTATAACAATGAGGGTCTCCTTCCATCTCCGTGTAATTCCCCTTCTCTCTCCCATTCCCTCCCACCTCTCATCCCTGTTTAATGGTAATCTTGTTCTCATGCTCATCCTCCCTGCTCTGTTTTAAGTCACCCCCCTTATATCAAAGAAGACATTCGGCATTTGTTTTTTAG
Source organism: Ictidomys tridecemlineatus (assembly GCF_052094955.1). Classification (NCBI taxonomy): domain Eukaryota; kingdom Metazoa; phylum Chordata; class Mammalia; order Rodentia; family Sciuridae; genus Ictidomys; species Ictidomys tridecemlineatus. The sequence continues at coordinate 84,983,734 of NC_135493.1, forward strand.
GGATTGGCTAACTTCACTTAGCATAATCTCCTCTAATGCCATCCATTTCCCTGCAAATTCCATGATTTTGTTATTTTTTAGTGCTTAGTAATATTCCATTGTGTATAAATGCCACATTTTTTTTCATCCATTCATCTATTGAAGGGCATCTAGGTTGGTTCCACGGTCTAGCTATTGTGAATTGTGCTGCTATGAACATTGATGTAGCTTTCTTTATCTATTCATCTGTTGATGGGCATCTGGGCTGGTTCCATAGCTTAGCTACCATGAATTGAACTGCTGTAAACAAAGACGTGGCTGTATTCCTATTGTACATTGATTTTACATCTATTGGAATATACCAAGCATAGGACACCTGGGTTATATGGTGATTAAATTTCTAGTGATTTTTTTAAAAAGGAATATCCACAGTGCTTTCCAGAGTGGTTGTGCTAATCTGCAATCCAACCAAAAATGCATGAGTGTATCTTTTCTTCCACATCCTCACCAGCACTTCTTATTAATCATGTTCTTTTTTTGTTTTAGGATATTAATGCGTGAGACAACTTTTATACAAGTAGAATAATATCCATGTGCTTTTTGATTTATCACTTTAAGAATATAAGTGATCAACTCGATTCACTTATTCAACAAGATTCTTCACATCAGCCATTTCTTTACCTACCAAGTACAATTCAAATAGCTCAACTTTACATACAAAGGCCTTTATGAAATTTTTGTACTTTTTTATTATTAGTTGTTCAAAACATTACAAAGCTCTTGACATATCATATTTCATACATTTGATTCAAGCGAATTATGAACTCCCATTTTTACCCCAAATACAGATTGCAGAATCACATAGGTTACACATCCACTGATTTACATATTGCCATACTAATGTCTGTTGTATTCTGCTGCCTTTCCTATCCTCTACTATCCCCCTCCCCATCCTCCCCTCCCCTCCCATCTTCTCTCTATACCCTATCTACTGTAATTCATTTCTCTCTCTTGTATTTTTCGAAGAACCAACTTTTAGTTTTGTCAATTTTTTCAATAGTTTCTTTTGTTTCAATTTTGTTGATTTCAGCTCTGATTTTAATTATTTCTTGACTTCTGCTACATTTTCAGATAAAATGCATGGTATTATCTCCACCCCTTTATATTTAATGAGGGTTGCCCTATGGCATAATATATGGACTATTTTTGAGAAGGATCCATGTGCTACTGAGAAAAAAGTATATCCACTTGATGATGGTTGATATATTCTATATATGTCAGTTAAGTCTAGGTTATTGATTATGATATTGAGTTCTATAGTTTCTTTATTCAACTTTTGTTTGGAGGATCTGTCCAATGGTGAGAGAGGTGTGTTGAAGTCACCCATAATTATTGTGTTGTGGTCTATTTGATTCTTGAACTTGAGGAGAGTTTGTTTTTTGAAGGTCACAGCACCATTATTTGGTGCATAAATATTGATAATTGTTATGTCTTGTTGGTGAATGGTTCCTTTTAACAGTATATAATGTCCTTCCTTATCCCTTTTGATCAACTTAGTCTTGAAGTCGATTTTATTCAATATGAGGATGGCCACCCCTGCTTGCTTACGAGGACCATGTGCGTGGTATGTTTTTTCCCAACCTTTCACCTTCAGCCTGTGTATGTCTTTTCCAATCAGATGTGTCTCCTGGAGGCAGTATATTGTTGGATTTGTTTTTTTAATCCATGTTACCAGCCTATGTTGCTTTATTGGTGAGTTTAAGCCATTAACGTTTAGAGTTACTATGGATATATGGTTTGTACTTCCAGCCATATTTGATTATTTATCTTTTTTATTTATTTTTATTTTTTTTAATTTGGTTTGTTTCTCCATGATGAGCTTTCCCCCCACCCTCTGGCTTTACTGATGTACTTCCCACTATTGGTTTTGGTTATTGTTTTTCATTTCTTCCTCTCTAGTGTTTTCCTCAAGATGCTTTGCAATGATGGTTTTCTGGCTGCAAATCCTTTTAACTTTTGTTTATCACGAAAGATTTTTATTTCATTATCATACCTGAAGCTTAATTTTGCTGGATACAAAATTCTTGGCATCCATTGTCTTTCAGTGTTTGAAATACGTTGTTCCAGGATCTTCTCGCTTTTAGCATCTGTGATGAAAAATCTGTCATTAACATTATTGGTTTACCCCTGAATGTAATCTGCCTCCTTTCTCTTGTAGCTTTTAATATTTTCTCTTTGTTCTGTATATTGGATGTCTTCATAACAATGTGTCTTGGTGTTGGTCTACTGTGATTTTGTATGCTCGGTGTCCTGTATGCATCTACAATTTGTACATCCGTTTCCTTTTTTATTTCTGGAAAGTTTTCCATAATTATTTCATTCAGCAGGTTGCTCATTCCCTTGGTTTGAACCTCTATACCTTCCTTTATCCTGATGACTCTTAAGTTTTTTTTTATGTTATCCCATATATCTTGGATGTTTTTCCTCGTGGTTTCTTACCAGCCTTTCTGAGTTGGCTAGACTCTTTTCAAGATGATATATTTTGTCTTCATTATCTGACGTTCTGGCTTCTACTTGCTCCACTCTGTTAGTGATACTCTCATTTGAGTTTTTAATTTGGTTTATAGTTTCCTTCATTTCTAGTGTTATTGTTTGATTTCTTTTATAATCTCTATATCCTGATAAAGATGCTTATTTGCTTCTTTTATCTGTTTATGTAATTCATTTTCAATGTGTTCTTTCATTGTTTGAATTTGCTGTCTCATGTCCTTTTTAAGATTCCATTCCATCTGTCTAAGGTATTCCTTGAGTTCTTTATTTGACCATTTTTCTGATGCCTCTAGGTCCTCCTTAATATTTAGGCTGTCCTGCATTGTTTGTACTCCTTTTCTTCCTTGCTTTTTCATGCTGCTCATGTTACTTCCAGCTCTGTTTGACTGCTGAGTTACTGTTTACTCCTATAAATTTATTTGGTTTTGTGTGTCTCTGGGGTCTCTCTTTTGTGATGGGAGACTATAACTAGAGATGATGAGTTTTGTTGCACTTTAATGCAGATTCATTTGTTTCCTAAACTGTGTATGGATTCTGATGGCATATAGCGGTCTGCGGTTTGGTCTTGGGACTTATATTTAGGTCGAATGATGTGATGGTATTGAGGTTGGTATCTCTTGGCAACCTTGGAGAGTTGCTCTACTGACGAGGGATATTAACAGGAGAATGGTCTGGAGTATTTGAGGGTATCTAGGGACTTGGTAGCACTATATAATGCCTCAGAACATTGACCTATACATATTTAGTAAATTACACATAAACAGCATCATGATGCTTGGGAGGAAAGGTATTAGAAGGGAGGGAAGAAGTCACTAAAGAGAATGAGAATAAACAGGTAAAATTCAAGGAAAGGGGAATAAGGAAATTGAAAAGAATTGAAAAGACGAAAGAAAAAAATAGAAAAGAAAAAAGAAAAAATTTTTAAAAAATAATTTAAAAAATAAAAAATAAAAAAAAACAAATAATAAAATAAAAAAATAAAAAAAAAATAATAAAATAAAAAAATAAAAAAAAATTTAAAAATGCAGTCTTAGAGTTCGATTAACTTCTCTTCCAGTAGGTGGAGCTGTGCCCACCGGGCCAAGCTTCTCCTCTCAATACGCAGGAACCAATCACTGTGAAGCAGTTTCTCCTCCCCGACTGGGCGGGTCTCCAATCCTGAGTGCCTAGGGCCTTCTCTTGTGTCTAGTCACTTCCCCACTTTTCCTCCAGCCAGGCCCCTGCTCACTGGTGCCGCTCACCACAATACTGGCTACACGCCAGGTCTGCTGCACACGGGAGCCCTATTTTCTTGAACGACTGGGCACACTCTCCTTGCTTGCCCTTCCCTCAGACCCTAAGGTTGTGGAGCTTGGGGCTGAGAACCCTCTGCATATTTTGCCTGCCCTCTGGTAGCCACGCCCCCAGGAGCTGGTGCAAGAGACCTCAGTTGTCAGCGCTGGTAGAAGCAGTAGCCGGGGTCCCACACCGCGGGTCCCGCGCTGGTCCTGATTCCCTTGGTCTGACTATCGCGCTCACGGGAGAGCTGGGAGGGGCCCTTAAGGTTTCCCCGCTGTGTGGAGAGGGAAGGCTAGGGGGTTACACACCTGCAGCTGCTGGTCTCAATAAAGTTATCTCCTCCGCCGCATTCTGGTGATGTCAGTTCTCTGCCATGGTGGTATCCCATGCAAATGGCGACAGTTCGTTCCCTTTGCCGGGTGACCAATGCAACGGGTGCGTCCTGACCGGCTCTCCCAATCCCTGTCTCAATCCTGTGGCCACTACCTATGAAGGCTCGGTTGGTATTAACCTCCACAGGTTCATGGAGGAGCCAACAAGCTGTTTCAGCTGGAGCGGTTTGTCTGCGAGACACAGGAGAACGGGAGCCTGAATTTGGCTGCTCCGGGCTTGGGGTGTGTTCTGAGGGGCGCAGACTGTTTACCCCAGATCCATGTCAACTCAGCATTGCCTAGTGATCCTGAGCAAATAGCATTTAGATGGTTTAAGACTCCCTATGCCCGTGCAGCTGAAGAGTCAGAGACTTGATCTCTGCTCGCCCGCCTCCATGTTGGATCTCAGGCCTTTATTAATCATATTCTTGATAATGTCATTCTGACTAGGGTGAGATGAAACCTCAGTGTAGTTTTCATTTGTATTTCCCTGATTGCTAGAAATGTTGAACAGTTTTCTTTATATTTGTTGGCCATTTGTATTTCTTCTTTTTTTAATTTTTTAATCTTTATTTATTTATTTATTTATTTTTTAGTTCTCGGTGGACACAACATCTGTGGTTGTATGTGGTGCTGAGGATCGAACCCGGGCCGCACGCATGCCAGGCGAGCACGCTACCACTTGAGCCACATCCCCAGCCCCTGTATTTCTTTTTTCTAAGAAGTGTCTCTTTAGTTCTTTTGCCCATTTATTAATTTGGGTACTTGGGCCTTTTTTTTTTTTTTTTTTGGTCTTAAGATATTTGTATTCCTTATATATCCTAGATATTAATCCCCTATCTGAGCAGTAAGTGTAAAAGATTTTCTCCCATTCTGTAGGCTCTCTCTTCTTCATGCCATTGTTTCCTTTACTGTGCCTTTTAATTTGATGCCATCCCACTTATTGATTCTTGGTTTTACTTTTTGGGTCTTAGGGATCTTTTAACAATATGGTGGTGGAGTGTTCTGTATACATTTTCTTCTAATGGGTTTCTGGTCTAATTCCTAGGTGTTTTTTTTTTAATTTAGCAATACATTGTATTTAACTCAACAATCAAAAATAATTTCAATACATAATCAATATAGAAGTTATTTATTTATTTATATATTTATTTAATGATACTGGGGGTTGAATCCAGGGGTGATCTACCACTGAACTATATCCCCCGTCTTTTTATTTTCTATTTTGAGACAAGGTCTCACTAAGTTGCCAAGGCTGGCCTTATACTTATGATCCTCTTGCTTCAGCCTCCCAAGTCACTGCTATCAAAGAATCCCAGAAATATAAAGTTATTAATGAGACATCTTAAATTCTTTTTTCTAGGGCTGGGGATGTGGCTCAAGCGGTAGCATGCTCGCCTGGCATGCGTGCGGCCCAGGTTTGATCCTCAGCACCACATACACCACATGTGTCACTGAAAACTAAAAAATAAATATTAAAAAATTCTCTCTCTCTCTAAAAGAAATTCTTTTTTCTAGTAAGTCTTTTTAAATTTTTTTCTTTAAATTTTTTTATTTTATTCTTTTTTATATACATGACAGTAGAATGCATGTTTTAAATATGTGTATTGGTTGTTTACTATTTATATATTTATTTTACTTATTTATCTTTAAGTTTTTTTAACTTATTTATTTTTATGTGGTACTGAGGATGGAGCCCAGGGCTCACCCAAGCACTCTACTATTGAACCCCAACTCCAGCCCACTAGAGTGTATTTTGACCCATCAAGGATGTCCACGCTCACCATTTCTATTTAATATAGTACTTGAAATTTTATTCAGAGCAATTATTCAAGGGAAAGAAATAAAAGTGAAAAATAGGAAAGAAAAAAGTCAAATTACCACTGTTATATTTAGAAGACCCCAAAACTCAACCATAAGACTTACAGAGCTGATTAAAAAATTCAGCAAAGTAGCAGGATATAAATCAACATACAAAAATCAATACCTTAAGATTTGTTTTTAGTTGTAGATGGACACAATACCTTTATTTTATTTGTTTATTTTTATGTGGTGTGGAGATCAAACCCAGTTCCTCACGCATGCTAGGCAAGCACTCTACCACTGAGCCAGAACCACGGCCCACTCAATAGCTTTTCTATACACTAATAATGAATCCATTAAAATAGAAGCCAGGAATAAAATTCCATTTATAATAGCCTCAAAAACAACCTCTAGGAATAAGTCTAATGAAAAAGGTAAAAGACCTCTACAATGAAAATTATCAAACACTCAAGAAAGAAATTGATGAAAAAATTGAAGATGGAAAAATCTCCCATGTTCTTTAGTAGGCAGAATTAATATTGTTAAAATGGCCATATTACAAAACTTTAAAAAATATTTATTATTTAGTTGTACTTGGACATACAATATCTTTATTTCATTTTAATGTGGTGCTGAGGATTGAACCTAGTGCCTCACGCATTGTAGGTGAGCACTCTACCACTGAGCCACAACCCCAGCCCCACAAAATTTTTAAAGTATATTTTTATATACATTTCATTTATTTTTATGTGGTATGAGGATTGAACCCAGGGCCTCACACATGCAAGGCGAGCGCTCTACCCCTGAGCCATAACCCCAGCCCCCCACCACAGGCCATATTACAAAATTTACCTACAGATTAAATGTATTCCCCCAACAAAATGCCAATGACATTTTTTATGGAACTAGAACAAATGGCCCTAAAATTCATATGGAAGAATAAAAGTCCCAGGGTAGCCAAAGTACTTCTTAGCAATAATAGCAAAGCTGGAAGCATCACAACACCAGACTTCAAATTATATTACAGAGCTATAGTAACAAAATCAGGATAGTACTAGCATAAAATAGACATATAGACCAATAAAATAGAATAGAAGACACAGAGATGGACCCACACAGATACAGCTGGCCAATTCTTGACAAAGACACCAAAAACATGCATTGGAGAAAAGATAGCCTTTTAAACAAACGCTGCCAGAAAATTGGATAGCCATATGTAGAAGAATCTAGTTTCCTGTCTCTCAGAAAGACCTCAAAATTACACCAGCAACATTGAAACTTCTAGAAGTAATCATTGTATCAAAACTCCAGTATGGCCACACTGATGCATGCCTCTAATCCCAGTGACTTGGGAAGCTGAAGCAGGTGTCTAAAGCAGAAGGATCATGAATTCAAAGTCAGCCTCAGTGAATTAGCAAAGCCCTATAGCAACTCAGGGAGACCCTATCTCTAAATAAAATATTAAAAAGGGCTGGAGATGTGGTTCATTGATTAAGTGCCCCTGGATTCAATCCCTAGTACAAAAAACAAACAAACAAAAAATACCTTCAGCATGTAATCACAAAAAAACTATTCCTCATTAGAACTCCTAAAGCTCAGGAAATAAAACCAAAAATGGGGGGGAGGCGGGATGTCATCAAATTAACAATTTTTGCATGGCAAAAGAATTATGAGCATGAAGTGGGAGCCTGCAGAATGGGAGGAAATCTTTGCCAGCTCCTCTTTTTACAGTTTATATGATCTGCTTTTTCTCTCAATGATTGCATCCTACTTTCCCCATGTTTTTTTGGTGTTGCTGTTGTTGAAAAGTGATATTTTAAACATTATAGTAACTGCATACCAGTTGCCCTGAAGTACTGGGGCTTGTTATTGCTATTTGGTTGTTAAATGACTGGCTTAATTAATTTAATAAAGTGTATTCCACCCAGTAGTGTGAAGTCTTTGATTTTCCTCTTCAGGGAGACCCAGCTTTGGGTATTCACACCATCACCCTAGGATAACAGTGGTTCTGGCAGTGTTCTTAGTAGCTTACTATGACCACACCTAGTGGTTAAGATCCACTAATCTAATCACTTGCTGATTTCTCTGTTGTTTTTGAAAATGCTTCCAGGCATCAATTAGTCTGCAGACTAATCCAATAAAATTTCTTGAAAGGAATACATCTGAAAGTCAGTGTTTGACCCAGATTTCACTTTCCCCAATCCTCACTTATAAAATGCACAGTCTACAATTTAGCCTGTATTCTCAATGAATCTATAATCGCTGCCTGATTTACCACCATTGCTTTTTTTTTAAATGCCCTTAGGCCTGAAAATTTCCACACTCTGTTGTAAATGATATCAATTCCTTTGGGAAGAGATCTGGAAGCTATGTTTTATGTCCTACTTGTCTCCCTTGGCAAGTCTGAGTCAGGAATCTAGAGCTGGAGATGGAGTCAAAGCCACATTTCTGTGTGACATCCTTGCTTTAAGGAGCTGAGTGCTCAATGGAGACAGTTGCCTAGGGTCATATTCACTTGCCTTTCTTGGAATATGGAATCATTGCCTTATGAGCCAAGGCTAATATGGTCATTGCTCCAAGGCTGAGCCTCTGTTCCCTGAGAAGGGACTAGGGGTAAAAAAATAGTCCCTACCTTACAAGTGCAATCACCTGGAGCTTTAGCTTCAGCAAAAGACAGCTGGGAACAGGCTGAAAAATGCCTATATCCTTCTCCTAGGAGAAAAAGAATGCCATCAACCTGAAAGCTGAGGGTTATTACCAAATTTTCAAAGATTTTCAAATAGATTTTTTTCATATGCTGAATGATTTTAAGGCCACTAATAGAGGTTTTAAATGATTTTTTAAAAAATATTCTCAGGGTTGGAGTTGTGGCTCAGTGGTAGAGCACTTGCTTAGCATGTGTGAGGCCCTGGGTTCGATTCTCAATACTGCACATAAATAAACGAATAAAATAAGGGTCCATCAACATCTGAAAATATTTTTAAAATAGTCTCACCAGTTTAATTTGGAAGGTCTATATATTTGTTCATGCTGTCATGTCTGAAAGTTGATATCCTGAATATTGATATTTTTTTAAATCCACACTGATTGTCTCTGTCTTTTAATTTAAATCATTCATATTTAAAGAGATTGTTGATATAATTGGACTAACATTTAAAAACTGCTTTTCATTGTACTTGTTATTTTTTTTTAGTCTTTCCTTCTTTTGCAGCCCTTTCTAGTTTTTTCTTTGTTTTTGTACTGGGGAGATAAGCCAGAGGCATTTTACCACTGAGCAATACCCCAATCCTTTCATTTTAATTTTGAAACACAGACTTGATAAGTTGATTAGGACCTTGCTAAGTTTTTGAGACTGGCCTTGGACTTGGATCCTCCTGCCTCAGCCTCTAGAGTCACTAGGATTACAGGCATGTGCCAGCCATTTCAAGTTTTTTTTTCTTTTTCTGTTTAATTTTTTATTTTGGTACTGCCTCAGCCTTCCAAGTCACTAGAATTACAGGTGGGTACCACCACAGCTGGCTTCCATCTCCAGTTTTAATTGAGCATTTTATGTTATTCAATTTTCTTTCCTTTTGTAGGATATAAATTATATCTCTTTTAAAATATATAAAGGACTCAAACATCAAAAAAGCACAATCAAAAAACTAAAAGTTTTCAAAAGAAGAAATATAAATGGCCTACAAATATATTTTAAAATGTTCAATATCTCTAGGAATCAGGGAAACAACAATAAAATTACACTAAGATTTCATCTCACATCAATCAGAATTGCTGCTATCTAGAATACATATGATAACAAATGCTGGTGAGGATGTGAGGAAAAAGGTACATACATTATCGGTGGGACTGCAAATTAGTAGAACCACACTGAAAAGCAGTGTGGAGATTCCTCAGAAAGCTAAGGATGGAACCACAATGTAACCCAGCTATCCCATTCCTTGGTATTTATCCAAAAGAACAAAAATCATAATACTTACAGACACATCAGTGTTTATAGAAGCACAATTCACAATAGCCAAGTTATAGAACCAATGCAGGTGTCCATTTTGTGTGTGTGTGTGTGTGTATACATACACACACAATGGAATTCTACTCAGCCACAAAGAAGAATGAAATTATAACATTTGCTGGTAAATGAATAGAGTTGGAGAACATCATATCAGGTTAAATTAAGAGACTTAGGAAGACAAGGGTCAAGTGTTCTCTCTCATGTCTGAAAAGTAGAGCAAAATAAGGGGGAAAAGTGGGTGGATTCCAGAAGAATAGAAGGAAGATCAGTGGAGTAGAGGAAGGAAGTTTAGTGGGAGGGAGAGAGATATGGAAAAAAGAAGAAAGCATGGAATGAAATTGACAAAATTATGCTATGTACATGTATAAGTATACCACTATAATTTTTACCTTTATATTTATCTATAAAGAACCAATTTTAAAAAACAATAAAAATGGTCAAGGATAGCAGAAGGGTAACAGGGGACAGGAGGAGGGGAGGGAAAGAGGAAGACTTAAATGGAGCAAATTATATTCCATACATTTATGCTTATGTCAAAATGGACCACACTATTATGTATAACCATAATGCACTAATAAAAACATTAAAATATTTTTCTAGTGGCTTTCTTAGAGTCTGTAATATATATTTACAATTTTTATAAGTCTATTTTCAAATAATCGCTACCATTTGATGGTTTAGTGTGGGTACCTAAGAATACCCTTGATTCCTCCTTCTTTCCCTTACAATACTGCTGTCATTCATTCATTTATCTATGTGCTAGAATCAACCAATATATTATTATTAATACTTTTAAAACTTATATTAGAACATTTAAGAAGACATCTAAAATATTCTATTTTACTTCATCTAATCTTTCTCTAATTATCATCCTTCCTTTATTAATATCCATGTTTCTGACTTATATAATTTTCCTTCTGTGAAGAAATTTTTAATTAACTTTTAATCAATTTTTAGTGAAGACCAATTCCCTGAGTTTTTGTTTTGTCTTAGATGTCTTTATTACTTCTTTGCCTTTGAAGAATAATATATCTGGGCATATAATTGTAGGTAAGTAGATTTTTTTAACATCTTGAATATCTCACTCTACTCTCTTCTTGCTCGCATGGGTTCTGGTGAAAAATTCAAGGTGATTCTTACCTTTGGCCCTCAATATGTAAGTCATTTTCTTTTACCTAGCTTCCTGCAAGATTTTCTAAAATTAATGAAAGATATCAAACTAAAGACACAGGATGATTAGAGACAAAAAAATTATCCTAGATATATCATATTAAAACTGCAGAGCATACAGATAAAGAGAAAAACATGGAAGAAACTAGTATGTCTTATAATACATTAAGATCCATGCCCATTAATTTTTATATTTTGCTTCAATCATCTTTGTGTCAACATAATTAGGAAAACTTATAAGGAGATATTTACACACATTTCAACTCTATTGTTCTCTTTTCATTCCTGATGTTTCAGATTTCTTTGTTTCATCATTTATTTTCTCTTTGAAGAACTTCCTTTAGATTTTGTGTTAGGGCAGACCTGCTCACAACAATTTCTCTTAGCTTCCTTTCATCAGAAAATGTCTTGCTTTCATCTGTATTTCAAAAGGATATTTTTGTTGCACTTAGAATTCTTGGTTGACACTCCTTTCAGCCCTTGAAAAATGCTGTGCCATTACTTCATTTTGTGGGGATGGGGAAGCTGATGAGGATTCTGATGCTGAGCAACAACCCAGGATTTGTACCACTGAGCTACATCATAAGCCTACCATTCCTTCTTGGCTTTGTGGTTTCTGATGAGAAATTTAATCATAGGCAAAGTGTTATTTCTCTCTAGTAACTTTCAAGACTTTTTTTTTTGAAGAGAGAAGAAGCTGTACATTTTTGTTCTTTGTGATATTCCTGGCATCTAGTTCATAAGAAATTATTGATAAGTAATTATTGAATAAATAATTTGATTGCAAGAGTAGTTGTGGACATATTTTCCAGGTGATGAGAAGCTTCTCTGCTTGAACTCAAGACAACATCAGTGTTGGTCACCACACGCTTAAAGAGAAAGCCCAGAATCTAGAGAGATCAATGCTATCCTTCTCTGACTAAACTGGGATGAGATTCTGCTCTATCACTAAAAAATTATGAGATGTGGATATCTTTATGAAACTGTGAGCCTTAGATTTGATTTTTTTCGGGGAAGGGGGAGGTTACCAGGGATTTATCTTGGGGCACTCAACCACTGGGCCACATCCCCAGCCCTATTTTGTATTTTATTTAGAGACGGGGTCTCACTGAGTTGCTTAGTACCTTGCTTTTGCTGAGGCTGGCTTTGAATTCTCAATCCCCCTTCCTCAGCCTCCTGAGCAACAAGGATTACAGGTGTGTGCCACTGTGCCTGGCTCAGATTTAATTTTTGTAATGTGGGTAAATGATATGCGCCCTGCACTTAAAGAAATCAAGTGAGGCAGCGAAAGGTGGTGCTAGTTGGCACTCTGCTTTCCATACTGGCATAGTGTCAATGGAACCCAGCATAAGCTTAACTTCCACAACTGCAGACAAATTTCACTGAAGTTTTCTCTTCTGTCTCAACTCCATTCAAAGATATGACATTATAAATGATAGTTATTTTCCCTAACTATTACCTATGGCATGGGAAAAACCTGAGACAAATTAAAACTTAACATATTTGGAGAAAAGAACAATTTGCTAATGGGACAGCCCTCAGAACAAGAAAACTTTCAGAGGCAATTTGTGTAGGCATATTTATGGATAGAAAGTAGATGTGAGGTATAGAAAGATCTTGATTCCTTATAGCTTGGTATCTGTCTCATTTGAACATGGTCTGATCACTTGGCTACCTGTGATTGACTGAAGCTCAGCTTCCATGATTGGCTGAGATGCAGCTGTTTGTTACAAATGTATATTCCTAAGTTAATCTTACAGTTAGTTTACCTAGTAATTTAGGCTGCAGTTCATTACATATGGACTCAAGGTACAGGGGCATCATCAAGCCCAATTTAGTTTAATTATATATTTAATTTATATATTTCAAATAGTATATACATAGATTTTTCATATTTTATATATATATATGTATAATTTTTGAGTCTCAGGATAGGTCTAGGAAGAAGAACTGGCTGAAAAATATTAAGAAATGGAATGAAAAGTATACAGAACCATATTAGTTTAAAAAGGAAAAGAAACCAGGGGAAATAGTGAGCCATAATTAAAATAGAGACTACCTATAATGCAATTCTTAGGATTCTGTAATAAAATATTTCTTGGTTTACCTCTGGCCAGTCATTAAACTTGTGTGGTTCTTAATTTCCTCATTTGTAAAATGGGGACAATAATATTTCCTTTGAAGTTTTCTGTAAGGAATAAAAGAATGTATTTATATTCTAAGCACTTATGAGCTTAGTATATTGCAAGTTATTTGATTTGTTCTCTTTATATCTATCTGCGTATCTTTTTTAGAAATGTCATACTTTATTTTAACAGAATTTTTTTTCTTTTCCCTTTAAATATCACAAAATCCATTGTATGTTAAGGACAGATTTGCTGTTCATCTTGTAAATGTGTGAAGTGCTATGTCATGGTGTGGACAAGGACAAGTGTCTATGCTCTGTGTCTATACATGCTTATGCTTTTTGAAGACACTAAAACCCCACTTTTATATTTTAAAAAAAGACAAAGAAAAGGCCTTATTTTCTGAATCATGTTCGACCTACCTCTAAGCTTTCTTCTCTATGTCTTCTGTTCTTCTTCCTGTTAATGCTAAGGTTTTAGAGACCATTCTGTCTTAGAGCCTAAAAAGGAATTCTGGATCTATCTTTCTTCTGTTATATGTCCTTTTGGCATCACTACTCTGTTATTGAGGGCTTGGTTTGGGAGTTTTTCTGGGGAAGATATGTGGGAGGAGAGGGAGCTTGGAATTTGGAGGTTCTCCTCAGAATTGTGAGTTGTGATATGCAGATGTCCCTTTTTTTAGGAGCAGCTGATGATGATCCTCTCCTGGAACCTCAGAGACATGAAGCTGAATGTCTTTACTTTCAAGGAGAGTAAGCCAAGTTGAGCTTATTTTTTTCTTCCTTGTCTTCCCTCTGCCTTGCCTCACCAGGCTCAGAATAAAATCTGAGTGATCAAAGCAAGAGAAGTACAAAGTCCCTCTAGGTTCACATTGTAGGTATTTTCTTTTTCTCTAGCTTCAGGAACAGTTCTCTTGGGTTTCTCTGGTGACTCTAGATCAGGAATAATTCATCACTTCAGGAGGTCTTAGGACTGGGAATACTAACCCTACAACTGGTGGTTGAAACCTTGAAGTGCCCTTGGGATTAGAGGATATCTTCTGTGAGGAGATTCCAGCACTGGGGGTAAGCTACAGTTATATAAATATTTTAAGGTTATGTTTATTTAATAATATTGTTGAGTTACCAGGGAATTCATTTTTAGAATTATCTTGATTTGGTCTTAACAATATTAAATATAGACTCAGTGTAGTGGTGCATGCCTTGGAAGGCTGAGGAAGTAGGATCCCAACTTCAAGACCAGCCTGGGCAACTTTGTGAGACTCTGTTTAAAAATAATAAATAAATAAATAAATAAATAAATAAATAAGAAAGAGCTGGGGATGTAGGTCAATGGTAAAGCTCCTCTGGATTCTAACCAGAGTACCACCAAAAAATAAATAATAACTTATAGGTCATGTGTACATGATAAAAAAAAAGCTAAAGAGATGTCATGAGTTACTAAAGCAATAGAAATGATGCCTAACATTATACTGTGAAATGAGAACTGACTTAGTCAGTCTGAAAATGGACAAAGAAAAATGAGTCCAATTCTAGTCCTCAAATACCTCAGAGTTGTCTCAGAATTTGTATTATCACCTGATGCACTATGGCCACAAATAAGAGACAGGGAAAAAATCCTACTATACCAACTCTAGATTGGAAGAGATTCTTTTTTTTCCTATCAGTGTCAATGCCAAGAGTAATTTTAATTCAACAAATAAATCTACTATATTTCATTTGGTATGATGCCCACTGGATTTGGAAAGGACAATGAAATGGGGTCCTTCCCCTGAGTGATCTTACAATCTAGCAAAGGAGAAAACACAAACAGAAGTGCACCAAAAAGGATATGGATGCTAAATTCAATGTCTGTGCAGAGTAAAGTAGTAAGCAGGGAGATAAATAGGAGACAGTGAAATAGATTGAGAATGTATAGCCAAAACAGAAGGAGGAAAATGAGGAGAAGCATTTTATTATAAATGAGGAAGGTCTAAATAGTCTTAGTAATTCTTTGGATTCTTTGGTTTACATCTTTGTTTTTTCCCCACAGGAGAATGGCTCTGTCCTGGTGTCCTGGTGCCCTTGTGTGTATCCACATAGGAAAAACCTTGAAACACAGCTAATCAGAGTCCTACAATACCATGCCATCCTCCCACAACACCAAAGAATGGGAAGTCTATAAGAAGTTGCAGTAAAGTCATCTCCTACTCACCTCCTTATCTTCCCTGGAAGGCTGTCATGAGGAAGTTTCTAATCTCCTTCCTGGTTCTGATAAATTAGAAGACTTTCTGTCCCAGGCATATCGGAATTGAGCTATTAAGTATCAAATCACTTAGCTGATTACTAGATTTCACTTGTCAGTTACAAAGCACCCCATAATTTGTATCGGAGTCTCCTGGCCCATTTATTTTGGTATCATCCTTTCTGGGATGTGATACAAGGATCAAAAGGAGGTGGCACCTTTGGATAATCTTCCTTTTATTGTCTATATAAATTAAAATCTAACTAAATCTAAAAGCAGTTCATTGAATCTTTGACAGTCAAATCAATCAGGCCTTGGCTTGCCCTTGCTTTGTTATTATGTGTGACTTCTACAAATTTGGTGTACAATTGAGGCCAGCAATTGGTGGTGCCAATTTATTAAAACATCAGGCCATGTGGGCCAGATTAGGAAAAAAGATAGACTCTTTGGCATCTGGTAGCATATGTTCTTACCTGTGTGGTGCAAAAGAGGGAGTAGGGTACTCCTATTGAGATATTACATGGGCCACATTAGGAAAGACAAAACCATCAGTTTTGGGTAGTACAGCCCTAACCTAGAAAGTGGGTCAGAGAGGAGTAAGGGTCTTCCTATAGCAGATGTGAGAGCCCTGCTAGGAGCTAAGACTCCCAGGAATCTTGTACTGATACCTGCAAATAAACATTTGGAGATCAAGTGGCTAAAAATAAGATCAAAACTAGTTGAAATCCTGCACCAGCTAGAAGAAAATGTAGGCCCAACACTCCAACACGTCAGCTCAGGAATTGACTTCTTTAACGATTTAACGAGACTTCTAAGTCTCAATAAGTAAAATAAAAAATCAATAAATGAGGTGGCATCAAATTAAAAGCTTCTTTGGTACTGGGGATTGAACTCAGAGGCACTAGACCACTGAGCCACATCCCCAGCCCTGTTTTGTATTTTATTTAGAGACAGGGTCTCACTGAGTTGCTGAAGGCCTCACTTTTGCTGAGGCTGGCTTTGAACTCGCAATCCTCCTGCCTCAGCCTCCTGAGCTGCTAGGATTACAGATGTGTGCCACTGCACCCGACCTAATTAAAATCTTAACACCAAAGGAAATGATCAAGAGTATGAAGGGAGAGCCTAAGAATGGGAGAAAATCTTTACCACCTGTACCTCAGAGGAAAATGAGGAGAAACATCTCATTATAAATGAGGAAGGTCTAAGTAGTCGTAGTAATTCTTTGGGTTTCTGGGTTTACATCTTTATAGAAGATATACAAAGAACTCAAAAAACTTAATCACACACACACACACACCGAATAATCCAATCAATAAATGGGCAAAGGAAATGAACAGACACTTCTCAAAAGAAGAAATAAAATGGTCAGAAAATATATGAAAAAATACTCAACATCTCTAGTAATTAGAGAAATGCAAATTAAAAATCTGAGATTTCATCTCACTCTAGTCAGACTGGCAATTATCAAGAATACAAGTAATAATAAATGTTGGCAAGGATGTGGAGAAAAGGGTACACTCATACATTGCTGGTGGGACTGAAAATTGTGCAACCACTCTGGAAAGCAGTATGGACAGTCCTCTAAACACTAGGACTGGAACCACCATATGATCCAGTTATCTCACTCCTTGGTATATATCCAAAGGATTTAAAATCAGCATACTACAGTGATGTAGCCACATCAGTGTTTATAGGAGCTAAATTCACAACAGCCAAGCTATGGAACCAACTTAGGTGCCTTCAACAGATAAATGGATAAAGCAAATGTGGTATAAATACACACAATGGAGTATTACTCAGACATAAAGAAAAATGACTTTAGGGCATTTGCCAGTAAATGGCTGGAAATGGAGACTATCATGCTAAGTCAAATAGGCCAACCCCCAAAAGTAAAAGGTCTAATGTTTTCCCTGATATGCGGAAGCTAATCCAAATTGGAGGGGGTGGGGTAAACAAAAGAACAGAAGTGTGATCAGTATAGTAGACAAAGGGGAAGGAAGGAAAGGGAGGACAGATGGAATACGGAAAGACAGTGGAATGAATCTGACCTATCTTTCCTGTGTACATATATGAATACACCACAGTGAATCTCACCATCATGTACATCCACAAGACACTAATTAAAAAAAACGATAAGTAAATAGCAGAAATGTAAGTAAAGTGAAGGAAATAGGGGGTGAAAGAAAGGGAGGGGAAGGGGAAGTACTGGGGACTGAATTAAATCAAATTATATTCCATGCTTTTATAATTATGTCAAAATGAACTCTATTGTCATGTGTAACTAAAATGAACGAAAAAAATATAAACACAATAAAAGTGCTTATGTTCATACCCAGAGAATGGCCACTTAAAACTATAAAAAGTAGCCATTAAGGTGGCACACACCTCTAATCCCAGCCACTTGGGAGGCACTTAAGAAATGCTTGCTTCTGCCAAGTGTGGTAGCTCAGAGGCTAAGCAGGAGGATTGCAAGTTCAAAGCCAGCCTCAGCAACTTAGTGAGGACCTAAGCAACTTAGTGGGACCCTGTCCCTCAATAAAAAATAAAAAGGGTTGGGGATATAGCTCAGTGGTAAATGACACCTGGGTTCAATTCCCAGCACTACAAAACAAAAACGAAATGAAACAAAAACTACTTCAAAATGAAAATGGACTTATCTGGCACAAGTTACTCCCTCTGTGCCACCATCTTCTCCATTCCCTGATTTTCCAGCTTGTAACTCCATAGGTGCCTATGTTAAAACTTTTATTCTTTGTTTCTGTTTTTTTTTTTAAGAAAAAAATTAAGGGGCTGGGGTTGTGGCTCAGCGGTAGAGCACTCACCTAGCACAGGCGAGGCCCTGGCTTCAATCCTCAGCACCACATAAAAATAAATAAATAAAGGTATTGTGTTCAACTACAACTAAAAAATATTAAAAATAAAAAAGTGCCTAGCAAAGTTTGTGCAAAACTTTCTATGGAGACAGAAAAAAAATTAAGGTAACTTGTGAGTGAGGCTTAAGATAACTCATTATTTGTACAGTTGTAAAAATGTTACATGTTCAAATTTTGAGCATTTATAGAATATTAGAAAATTCCTCTGATGTGCAAAGTTTTCACTGTATAATGATGTCTTGTTGGTTGACAAATTAAAGGTCTCACTGGCCTTCGCTGCCTGCCTGTGGAAAAACCTGATAAGCTGCCCCAAAATTCAAGGCCTGCTTGCTAAATAGTTTCTTGAAACAATGTAAGCAACTTCACAACACTGAATCCTTCTTATAGTCAAATAAAAACTGTTGTATTTTGCAAACAAACAAAAAAGACCCCATGTGTTCCTGATAGAAAAATTGTAACTGCTACAATTTAACTGTTACATTACAGGGGACTTTGTCTTTCCCTGTTTCTGACAGATTGACTATGCCATTTTTAACCCCCTTCTCCTGGAAGCCTATAAGATCACAATACCCTTTTAAAAAAAGGCAGTAGAGGCTGAACAGCTGACTAGCCAGAAAGAGAACCATGGTGGTCAGTAGCAGATCTGTTACTGAGGTGTTTGTTGATGAGGGAACAGTTGGTCTTTAACCTCTTGTGAGTTGCAATGACAGAGATAATAGGTAGGGATACCATAAACCTAAAAAATACATAGTCCATAGTTGTTTCCTTATGTGCTATTAGGAGGGCAAAACTCTTTTCCTTAGCTGGGCATGGTGTTTCACACCTATAATTCCAGCTATTTGGGAGGCTGAGGCAGGGGAATTTTAAGTTTGAGGCAACACTGGGCAATTTAGCAAGAATCCATCTCAAAACAACAAAAAAATACCACACAAGTTTTCTCTGATCAGTGGGCATAACCACAAATAAAATATACCTTGGTAATCAAGGGTACTTAGATCTCAGAGATGAGCTGAGATGTGCTTTTAAAATGAGTTTGAAAGTGAGAGAAAAATCCCACTGAAATGACAGAGGCTTGGCTTCTCTGATTAGTAGATGAAACATGCCAACTTCAATGAATGAAAAAGAATGGTAATCATTTAGTTACCTAAAGACTGATCCCATGCCAAGCCAGCCTGGTCAAATGTACATTGGCTGATGAAATTTTCATGACAGAAGAACATATTAAGATCAGCTAGGGTTTGACAGAGTGAGTCTTTACATTCATAATGAAACTATGACTTACCTGAGATGAGTTTCTGTCATTTAATAAAAACCCATGAATGAGGTTAGGTGATGTTTTAATTTCCCGTAAGACTAATGTAACTGCAGTCTGGACTTATAAGGAGAACATGCGCTCTCAGATGATCAGATTCTCAACCAGGGTCAGATCCACTGGTTTGTTCAGTTAACACCATTAGGCTATTAGGCATAATAAAATATTATCTTGTGTCCCAGAGATAGCCTTGAGAAAAGTACTTAGCTCCTAGGAAACAAACTGGTAGCATGAAGCATGGATACAAAACTAGGAAGAGGTCCTTAAGGCTAAGGAGGAGATAAAGAAACTAATTCAAGGTCCAGAGCATAGGACCTATGGATCTGGCTCTTAAACTGAGGGGCCCTAAAGAGGGAATTGATAATTTTCCCCTGAGGGAGTTTCTCTCTATCAGGCCTTAAGAAGGCCACAAGATAGTGTAGTAGGGCAGTATCCCTGGCCAGCTTTATCATTTACTATGGACAAACAGGAGGAAACCCAGGAGGATTTAGCTGCCTTCTTGAAGCTTGTGCTTTTCAAACTAATGTTGATCCAACATCTTCAATACCACCTCTTTACCCAGACCTCACCTTCTTCAGGAAAATGTAGAACTAAAGCAGAGATGGAGGTTCCTTCTTCTCTAAGAGGGACCAGAGACCTTATACACTGGTCAAGGTATGTTGAGTGCTTGACAGAAACCACGGTTGTCAAAGTTTTTCAACTCTTGAACTCTGGGACACAAGATACTCCAATGCTGAGAAGTATGCATGTACAGAGCCAGTGTGATAGGCTAAATTATGCACTCCCCAAAAGTGTTCATATCCTAATCACCAGAAGCTATGACAATAATGTTACATGGAGAAAAGAATTAACCAGATGTGATTAAAAATTTTTGAAGTTGAAAGATTATGCTGAGGGGTTGGGATTGTGGCTCAGTGGTAGAGCCTCACCTAGCACTGGCAGGACCCGGATTCAATCCTCAGTACCACATAAAATAAAGGCATTGTGTTGTGTCAATCTATACCTAAAAATTAAATATTTTTTTAAAAAGAAAGATTATGCTGGATTATCCACATGGCCCCAGTGTAATCAAAACAGTCATTAAAGTCCTAATAAGAAGGAGGCAGAAAGAGAGAAGATGCTATGCTGCTGGCTTTGAAGACAGAGACAGGGGCTACAAGCCAAAGAATGCAGGTGGCTTCTAGAAGTTGGAAAAGACAAGGAAACACATTCTCCCTTGAAGTCTCCAGAAGGAATATAGCCTGCCTGACACCCTAATTTTAGACTTCTGACTTCTAGAACTATACAATTTTTATATTGTTTTGAACCACTGAGTTTATAGTAATTCGTTGCAGCAGCAATAGAAAATTAATATAACCCCCAAATTAACTTGGTTTAGAAATAAATCTTATATTGGACAATGAACTTATAAAACTTTTAATGTGGGTCCTTTGGGGCCAATACATACTCCATATGTATTTTTCCTGATTGGAAGAAATATTCCCTATGGGGAAATGATACAATTAGTGCACATTTAGAAGCCTGCCAGACATCCCCAGTCCAGCCATGTGGTAACTACAAAGAAATAAGGATACCAGGATGGGAAATGGAGGTCATTATACTTATCAAGGACTAATGGAAGCAGGGCTGCTTAAAGAAACTATATAATTTTATACTTTTCTGGTGTGTCTGGTGAAAAATGTCAGTGATAACTGACACCTTACTTTGGATTACCATAAGCCTCATGCCTACAATTCCATATATAGTATTAATGACAGAGCCCATTGTGCAGGACTCTAATGTGCAGTGTTGGACATTTCTGATGGCTTCTTCAGCATCCCACTACGTTTAGATGACCAAAACCAAATTGCCCTCATGCACCTCAGATTAAAATATATGTTAACTAGGCTACAATAAGCAATCTAAACTCTCCCATGATTTCTCACCAAAGAATAGGCCAAGACCTAGAAAAGACTGAAAACTCATGTGTTGGGAGAGATAAGGATGGTATACTGCCTTAGATAGTGGTCCAATATATGATTCACCAGGACTGGAAGATTAAATCTTATCAAGAATCAGTGGCCAGTTACCAAAGTAAGGTTCTTGGAGTGCCTAAAGAATAATCCTTGAATCTAATAAAGAAAAACTGATGACCTTAAAACCTCCAGCAAACAAAAACAAGGCCCAATACCTGATAAATGTATTCAGTATTGAGGTACTTTATACATGAGGCTCCTGCTTAGCCTATTTCAAAAGATCATTCAACAGTGGACTCTAGGACCTACCCAGCAAGCTGTGGAGACTTCCATTAGGACAGTCAGCTCTATAGAGCATTTGGAGCTAAATTATGCAGACTAGAGCTTTTATAAAAATGTTTGTCAAATCAGCTTTCTGTCATGGTGTCAAAACAACTGAGAAAATCAACTTAAAGAAGGGAATATATATTTTGACTCAGTTTCCGAGGTTTCAAACCATGGCTACTTGGCTTTATTGTTTCCAAGCCTGTGGGTACAGCATTAGAGTGGAGTGGGAATGGCAGAACTCAGCATTGTTAGGCCCCACTCCTTAACTATCTACTACCTTCCCATAGTGCCATCAGCTGGGGACCAAACCTTCAACATATGAGCCTTTGGGGGACATTCCAGTTATATTTGTGATGATCTCATCCAGTGTTAAGACAAACAGAAGAGTTTTGGTATAAGACACTAGCAGTACAATGAGATATCTGATGGTGTGGTGGACCAAAGACTCTGACACTGCTTTTATGTTTAATGGTTGATGGATCTTTACTTTATTCATTTATTAATATGCAGTGCCTCACACATGTGAGGCAAATGCTCTACCACTGAGCCACAATCCCAGCCCCAGACTCTGCTTTTTAAAAATTAGTTTTGGTTACTGAAAGTATTTAAGCCTTGACCTTTCCCTTTTCCCATCTGCCCATATCTGGACAAGCAGATAAGAAACCTGAATTTACCCTCCTTTGATGTATTGACCAAGTAAATAATACATCAAAATTAGATTAAATGTTTGACATTTATAAACTAGCCTAAAGAAATAGGACCCTGTGGAGAACCCACATCCATGTAAATTAAAACAGGGCTTTTGGGGTTGGGGTTGTGATTCAGTGGTAAAGCGCTCGCCTAGCACATGCAAGACCTTGGGTTCAATCCTCAGCACCACATAAAAATAAACAAAGGTATTGTGTCCAACTAAAATTAAAAAATAAATATTTAAAAAAACACAAAAAAACAGGGCCTTTAAGGATTAAAAGCATTATACAAAGGACTAGGGACATGGCTCAATGGTAGAATGCTTGCCTAGTATGCATGAGGTCTGGGTTCAATCCCCAATACTGAAAAAAATCATGACCATTATGCAAGACCTACCTAAGAGATGGAGGTAATTATTCCCACTGCATCTCCATTTAACAGCCTGATTTAGCCTATTCTTTTTTTCTCTTTTATCTTCTAACACTAATTTTGGATTTTTTAGAATTTTTCATTTTTTAAATTTGTTTTAATTAGGTACATGTTAGCCTATTCTTAAATGTGGTGTAACTTCTTGATGGATTACCACAGTCTTAATGCCATGCACCCACCCATTAAGGCCCCTATGGTTAATATTATAATATCATGGAAATTATTGACTCTATCAAATTGCCAACTGATAAATGATTTACTATTATGGATTTGGATAATACATTGTTTGGTGCCTATTTCAACAGCCTCAGCCCCAGTTTTCTTTCATGCTCCACAGGGAAATGCTACACCTTAACGTGGCTACCCAGATAGTACCTCAACATCTCTGCTACCTTATGAAACCTTTGCAGTCAAGAACTTAACTGTGTCTAACTTTATTCAGGGGTACAGATGTAACATTACATTGATATCATCCTCTTCTAAGCAGATTCCTTAGAAATTGTCACTCAGTACATCCAGTTGTCCCTTGGTATCCATGAGAATTGGTTCCAGGATGCCCACACTCAGGTACCAAAATCCTCAGATCCTCAAGTCATTTATATGAAATTGTGTGATATTTGCATATAACCTACACACATCCTACCATATATATTAAATAATCTCATCTCAAGTGTACTTACAATACATAACAATGCAAATCCTACATAAATAATTGTTATGTTGTTTAGGGAATGATGACAAGAAAATAGTCCACATATGTACAATACACAGTTTTATAAAAAATATATTTGATTCACAGATGTGAAAACCATGGATATCAAACCTACTAATTCAAAAGGGTGAAAGTACAAATATTCAAAAAAGAACTCACAAAAAGGGGATGGCAGTCAAGTACAGTGAAGCATGCCTGTAATCCCAGTGATTCTGGAGGCTGAGGCAGGAGGATTCCAAGTTCAAGGCCAGCCTCAGCAATTTAGCAAGACCTTGCCTCAAAATAAAAAAATAAAAAGGGCCAGCGATGTAGCTCAGTGGTAGAGTGCTTAATATGGTTTAGATATTAGGTGTTGCCACAAAAGTTCATGTGTGAGACAATGTAAGAAAGTTTAGAGGTGAAATGGTTGGGTTATGCAAGCCTTAACGGCAATACATTAATCCCCATGATAGGGATTAACTGGGTAGTAACTGTAGACAGGTAGAGTGTGGCTGGAGGAGGGGGGTTTCATATATTATGACCTTCTTGAGTGGAACTCTCTATTTCCTGGTGCCATGTCCCCAGGTGCTTTCCTCTGTCACACACTTCCATCATAATGTTCAGCCTCATCTCTGGCCCTGAAGAATGGAGTCAGCCATCTATGGACTGATACCTCTGAAATCATGAGCCCTCTCTCTCCTCTCTAAGTGTTTTATCAGGACTTTTGGTCAAAGCAGTGAAAAAGCTAACTAAAAGACCATCCCTTTGTTCAATCTCCAGTAACACAAAAGGTAGGTGGGTTGGCCATTGCCTGGCACATAGCACAAGGCCTCACAACTTTGTTTAAGTTCTTGAAAATTATTTGGTAAACTGAGAGCTGCTCTATCCCTGACATTGTCAAAATATCTACTGACCTTCTTAATAACCACAACATTAAAATATTCCATCATCTTTTATGCCTTTCTGGGTTCTGGAGGTAACATTTCTCACTTAGAAATTATGCTTGGACCCATGTGTGCCATTATTTGCAAACAGGCTCACCTCAAATGGAGCCCCCTCCCAAAAAATGTCTAGATTTAAAAAAAAAAATTACAGTACAATAGGCAATCAAATCAATGTACACCTTCCCTGGAAGGCTTTAGCTACCTCCTTTTATATCCTCATATCTTGGAATCTCTGGATCACCTATGATGGCCATCAATTGTCCATTGCTTACTGATTCAAAAATTGCCCTCTTAGACTTCATCTATATGTCTTTAGAGTGGCCACTGCTGTCTATACACTGGAGTCTCTTGGAGAGAGGTCCTTATTGACACTCTGCATATGATTCTCCATTTCCAGCTAATTCTGCCTGGGGTCTTGAAAGCAACACTATACAAACTCACCACAGCCACCAAAGCCTCTTTGCTAGTTTGGAGTCAAATCTGGGCCATTTGGCATGTCACACTTATACTTTGGGAATGGCTTCATTGTTCCTTAGTCCTTTTTTAGATTCTGTGGTGCTGGAGGGTTATCCCTTTCCCAGATATGTCAGCTACCAAGGGACCCCTATTAGATAAACTGAATGAAGAAAATGAGAGTTTGTGCACTTTATGTACACATTGTCCCAATTTTACATGGTAGAGCTTATGGATTATTGCTACTTGTATTCACTTAACCAGGGCATCTCTAGTAAAGGACTAAACCTAAGGATCAGTACAATGGGCCAAACTTCAGACTATCATCTTAGCAGTGGATGCACTGGCTACAATACAAAGGTTAATCAAGACACTCCTAGTTGTCTTTTGAGTTCCATATGTTGTTGATTGAGACCAAGGATTTCATCTCCCTTATTCTGATACACAATGGGAAGCTCTAGTACAAAACATTGGATGGAACTTTCAGCCTCCTTCCATGTCTCAGGCTACCAGAGTAACATAATCACTGATTTAAACTGGTTTAAATCCAATTAGAAAAAACATGATACACTTTAGTTGTCAAACATTAGGAGTAAATTGTAAGTCTTTTTTTTAATGTTTGACTGTTGACAGAATTTAAGCCTCACCCCTCCCTCTTCCCTTTCAGGACTACATCTAGATAACCTAGTAAAAACCCTGGGTGCTCTCTCCTTTAATGCCTGGGGGAGTTTCACACCATGAAAGCCCCCAGATGCACCCTGGAAACCTTAACCTGATCCCACAACCCAACCACCATAAAAACTCCAAACCAGCTGGGTGCAGTGGTGCACTCCTGTAATCCCAGCAGCTCGAGAGGTAGAGGCAAGAGGATTGTGAGTTCAAAGCCATCCCAAGAAAAGCAAGGCAATAAGCAACTCAGTGAGACTCTGTCTCTAAATAGAATACAAAACAGGGCTAAGGATGTGGCTCGTGGTCTAGTACCCCTGAGTTCAATCCCAGGTACCAAAAAAAAGTTAATTTCCTTTCCTTGCTCTTTCAAGATGTTTTCAAATCTGCTTTAGAAGCCTGCCTTACTCTCCCCCAAAAAATCCTCTTTACAGAATAAACTTTTGATCACCTGTTAATGTGTATGTGGTGTCATTAGCCTTGTTATCTGAATCAAATTTTGTGGTGGGGACCATTTCTGTATCTTGGGAGTGGCCAACAGATGACCAATGCATCTAATCTGAATGTTGGTTAGATACCTTGTGATCCTCCAATTTGGTAAGATGGGAGGCTATCAGGCCATCTCTCATTCACTTCTCAATCTCCTTCGGAGACTGTCATGAACTAATTCTCATCACCGATCCATTTCTGATGAGACATGGAGCTGCCTATCTTATGTCCTTCACAATAGAGCTACAGAACATAAAACCACTGCCCTGCAGTTTAGATATGGCTCTTCAGCAAGAATATCCTTCAACTTGCATTAGAATTATCCAGCTTCTTTTGTTTCTTTTTTAAACTATTTTTTTAGTTGTTGATGGACCTTTATTTTATTTCTTTCTTTTATGTGGTACTAAGAATTGAACCCAGTGCCTCACACATGCTAGGCAAGCACACTACCACTGAGCCACAACCAAGACTCTATTGTTTCTTTGTTTTCTTTTAGGGTATGTAGGGCAAGGACCTGGAGAGCTTGCCCCTTTGTCTCATTCTTCTTTGCACTGTTAATACAAATACTGAAACTAAATTGTCTAAATCTGAAAGTGCTTCCCTGAATCTATTATCTGTCAAATCAGTTAGGCCTTGGCCTTGTATGTATGATCTTATTACCATATAGTCCTGATTGTTATAATTAAAAAAATATTTTTTAGTTGCAGATGGACTTTTATTTTATTCATTTATTTATATGCAGTACTAAGAATCAAACCCAGTGCATCACACACATAAGGCAAGTGCTGTACCATTGAGCCACAACTCCAGCCTCTGATTGTTATCTTTTACCCATATGTGGGAAGCCATTTCTGACACGTGATTGAGTGACTCCCGTTAAGGGTCTGAGGTGCTCTGGCTGTGTCGGAGCTTTCCCGGCTCTTTCCTGATGAGAGAGCCCATCCGTGTGGGGGTGTGCCTGACCACTGACCCTGGGGGCCCAATCACTGACCCTGACCTTGGAGTGCAGTCCCCCCTCAACCTTCATTGGATGGAATTCTCCCCTGAATCTCTTGTTCCCCAATAAAAAGCTACTCCCAGGCATGTTCACTCTCTCTCTCTCCTGCTAGCCCTGAGTAATCCTTGCTGCCCTGCTGGGCGGTTAGAGGAGGGAACCAGAGAGGGGAACCATCTCGGACCTGGCAATATAAATAAGGTAACTGAGTCTGTGCGTTTTATTTTGATCTCTTCTAACTAACTTTTATGCCAAGAACCTCATTAATGAAACCATTGCGCTGGCTGCATGGTGGACCCATAAACTAAAACAATGTAGTTAATGTACTTGATTTCATTCAATAGTTCTTACACTGACTGCTGAGCGCTTATCATGTTCTTCAATCATTTTGTATTTGGGGAGCCTTCACTGAAATATCTAATATAGCTGTGGGGCCAAATTAGCATATGATGGAATATCATATAGTCCTTTATAAAGCTAAGAAATTAGGACTAATTGGAACTGCAAGATTCTGACAAAAACATGATTTGTAGATAAAATATTCTCCTGAATTAAAAGAAACTTGGTATAGACCACATCTTATGGTGTCTTGATCTTCATATTTTCCAGAAAACAAATACTTTGTAAAATAACAAACAACAGCATATGTTTGACAAGTAGGAGTGTGGCAATCATTTATATAATAAACATACAAACATCATGGGTGATATGTTTCAGGCTCTATGTTAAGACTTCGGGGAATAGGGACGACCCATTTTTTAGTTGTTGATGGACCTTTATTTATTTATTTCTTTTATGTGGTACTGAGCTGGGCCTCAGACCTATGGGACTTCAGGGTTTGGAATCCAGAAACATTCAGGCTAATGAATGTATTATTTTGATAAGAACCGTGACATAACAAAGCAATGAGTTCCAGGAACACACAAGAATATAATGCTCTGGGGGGCTGGGGATGTGGCTCAAGCAGTGGCGCGCTCGCCTGCCATGCATGCGGCCTGGGTTCCATCCTCAACACCACATACAGACAAAGATGTTGTGTCCGCCAAATGCTAAAAATAAATATTTAAAAAAATTCTCTCTATCTCTCCCTCTCTCTCATTCTCTCTCACTCTTAAAAAAAAAGAATATAATGCTCTGGGAGATCAAGAAGGGCATCTCCGAAACAGTGATTTGCTTAGGTAGAGGCTATGAATATCCCCATTTTGCAAATAGGAAAACTGAAGATTAGAGAGGAAGATTAACCTGGCAGAGGCTATATAACTTCTGGTGAGGCCAGTTTTGACAATCACTTGTTAGGACTCAACTCCAAACCACTATTTGTTTTAATTTACCACTACCATCTACAGATGTCTTGACTATTTGCTTGACTCCAATTTTTAAAATATCTGCTAAATCAGAATTGACTCAAATTAGAGAAAACAATATCCAGGGAAAGACATGAAAGTTTTTCTGGTATATTACTGTGCCATCTCATAGGGAAACCTTGGAATCAAAAACTGCTGAGCTATGAGTGGGAAAGATCTCTAAGGTAAACCTGTCACCTCTCCTTTCCCAAGTAAGTTGGTTCTGGGAAACTGCTTGCTTTGGGAATTAGAGCACACTTAGATAGAAGAAGGGCAGCTTACTTTCATACCTAGGAAGGGATTTGTCTTCCCTGAAAGGAGCCCCCAATACTGTCCCTACTTTTTTCCTGCTCCTTCTTGACCCACAAAAAAGGTGGGATTTCCCCTAGGCCTATCACTGTAAACACAGCTTCACTAACTCTGACCTAGAAGGTTAGATTTCTAAGGAATATCTGCAGTCTGTGAAATACAAATGGCTCTCTGCAATCAGAAATGTGAACTTCTTACTTTCCTTTCAGCTACCTTCAAATGTAACCTTAATTACTGTGCAGCAAACATATCCACACCTATTGTTCCCCCCCCAAAAAAACTATTAAAATGGCATTATTTGGATTTTATAAAATTCCATATACTTGTTTCTTGGAGATCCTGCCAGTTAGATTTGTCAGATTAGCATGAACTGGACTATAGGTGTTGTCAAAAGCCCTGTTCATCTGACAATCCATTCTCATTTTCCAATAGGTATAAATAAGGACTTAACTTTTCCTATTCCAATGGAACAAATTAAAATAAAAACTCCTAATATTGGACTGTATCACTAGAGGTCTGGGACCACTAGGTGTTTCAGGGTATGTCTCCCCTCCCTTTTTGGGCATTTGACCTCTTAGGCCAGAACTGGTACCCCAGAACCCAAAATTTTTAAACAATCTAAAATTTCCCTCCATCTCACGTAACAACTTTAATTTAAAGAACTCCAACAACTATTTGTATCAACATTTTATTAAGGAAACTGCCAAACATACAAAATTAGAGAGAACATATATAATAAGCTATCATTTAAGCATCACCCAGCTTCAGCAATCTTAAAGGCCAATCTTATTTCAATACTTCCAATGGACTTAATATATAGATTTATTAATTTGAAGCAAATCCCAGACATCATTTCAACTGTAAATACTTGGATGTGGATAAGAATTCTTATTTTCTTAATACCATTATCACAACTAATATCATATATCCAGTCAATGTTCAAATTATCCTGATTGTCTCATAAATATACTCATTTTACAGTTTGGTCAAATAAGGATCCAAATAAGATTCATGCAAATATGAATAAGACTCTTTCAACTGATAGGTTCATCCTCCATCTCTGTGTTTCATCCCTGTAATATATTTACTGAAGAGACTGAGTCATTTGTCCTGGAGAGTTTCCTGTAGTCAGGATTCTGTTGATCTCATCTCTGTGCTGTAGAATAGTATATTTCTCAGTCCCCTGTATTTTCTATAGATGAGGAATAATGTCTAGAAGCATGGTTAAATTTAGGTTCAAAATTTTGG
This sequence comes from Ictidomys tridecemlineatus, assembly GCF_052094955.1. Classification (NCBI taxonomy): domain Eukaryota; kingdom Metazoa; phylum Chordata; class Mammalia; order Rodentia; family Sciuridae; genus Ictidomys; species Ictidomys tridecemlineatus. Next base: position 85,013,966 of record NC_135493.1, read on the forward strand.
CAAATACATTTCAAAGAAGGTGTGGTATACTCACATCAGGAGGTACATAATGTCTGGGATGACTAAGACATAGGAGTAAGAATTTTTTTGCTAATACATCACAACTGCCTTGAAACAGTTTTGTGACACCTGATATACAAAAGCCATATATATGCTAGGCAGATTAGAAGCAGATGTTTTGCCACTCAATGTTATTACAAAATATTAAATTATTTAAACAAGTCTTCAGTGATGTCTACCTTATTTCAAGTGATGTCTTGTATGCTAGATATATAAAAAGACTAAAGGAAATAAGTTCCTTGCATTCAATATCATATCTGGTGGGAAATACAGACACATAATTGAAGAAGCACAAAAAGAAGGCCACAGGTGCCGAAATAGAATTCTGTACAGATACAGTGGTAGTGCAACAACCTGGAGAAGAGCAATTGTTTTAACAGAAAAGAAGCGTCCAAAAGCATAGGATGAGCTGTGTTCTTGGGGATGTCAAAGAGCTCACCTGTGCTTCACAATTCCATTCACCATTGGGTTCACACACTTGATTCTTTCAAAGTAAATCTGAACAACATCTATGCCATTCACCTAAAAAAAAACAATTTTATTAATAGGGTTTTACTGGTTATCAGTTCTAGTCAACAAACATTTACTGAGGACCTACTATGGTTCATCAACCACCGGAAAAGACTTCAGTGAATTATCCAGTACAGTTCCATTGTGAGGCCAGATGAGAGCCTGAGGAAATAACAGATTGTCCCAAGTACCAGGTACATTATGAAGCTGATAAATCAGAAATACACTGGTAGTAGACATTTCTAATCTGTGGATCAATGATAAATGTCTCCAGATTCCAGCCACTGTTCTAGGCTCTGAACATATGGGGAAGATTCAGGCTAGGTCCTAGTCCTCAAAGAGTCCATATTCTAATGGGGCAACAGTCAGTCAGAAAGATGATTACAATATTAGAATGATGCTGAAAACATTTGTTTTGCTTGGTGTTTCCACAAAAATAACTCTGAAAAAGAAAGATCTGGCCAGCTGTTAGTACTACAAGCTCTAAAACAGTATTTTTACCTCTCTTTCCCAATTAACAACTATTGAGGGAAGAAGTGTGCTTTCTTACAAGTCAACTCCATTTAAAGAGAAGTGAGAGAAGGAGCAGCTCCAGATTCTGGGCCCTTTAAACCATCTTTCCCAGAAGGGCAACTAACATTTCTGGTACTTTACAAGCTGCCTGTTCCTGCTCTTACCCACACTTCAAGTTTTATTGATGTTTCTAAATACAAAAAAAAAAAAAAAACCTCTTTACAATTCTCTCAAGTGAAATCATACAAAATAATTATTCATATCCACTCTGAACCTCTTAAAAGTTATCTGATAAACAGAACATAAGTTTCTTAGAAAATATAATGTTAATCTGTGTCAAGCATATCAAAATACCCTTTACTCTGAAATGTCTTCAAATTGTTTTTAGGATAAGAATAGGCACTTTTCCAGTGTGTGTGTGTGTGTGGGGGGGGAATCAGCCCTTTAAAAACGTGCTGAAAAAAATTTCTACTTCATGTATTAAAATTTAATTATTTTTGTTCAGTGCACTTGGATTTTTAGGGGTATGGTATGAACTGAAAAATTTGGCTGTACATTTTTACTGCAATCATCACATAAAAAATGCATAGGTGCTATGAAATGACTGTGTAAGGATAAAATACTACCTGTTAACCAAACTTTTGGAGAATGGAGATTATAGACACCATTTGCTTTATCTCTGGTCAATTGTTTTATCCTGCACTATTTGGATTACTCTTTAAAATGAAAGGCTACTTGGGTCATTTTCATTTTTTCTAGATTGAACTGCAGAAGTATATTTAACAAGAACCACCTATGTGAATTTGAAGGCATAAAGTGTGCTAGCTGTAAAACGTTCTGTTCCAATTTGGGAAGGAAAGTCTTGGAAGTTTTACAACTTGCATAAACTAAAGATATCTGGATGCTAAAGAAAATCTTAGCAAGTAGTAATACTCAATCCAAATGTTTCTGAATAAAAACCAGCAAATCTTAACTAGTTAACAACACTTAAAATTGGTTGTCATCAACACTGTCCTTTTCACATTTGTCAAAAAAAAAAAACCTCAAGAGTAAAAAATTAGATTGTATATTATTATCTCTAACAATGCCAGATATAAGTTAAACCTCCCAAGTATTTGTGGTATTTCAGGTGGAGGTAGTTTTATGTATTAAATAAAGTTAACAAAGTAATAATCCCATTTCTCAGGTGTTACTGTACACTTCAAAGAATTTGATGTTACTGACAATATCTATCAGTCAACGCATATTACTGGATAATTATTGAGAATCATATTCATTGTTTTGGTAAAATTTAGAATATGAAATTATATAATTATCTTAAAGCTCATTTTATAAGCTGTCTCCTAGTCTTCTTATTCCTTTGACAACATTATTTTTGTTAATTTAATGTTCTTTAATTAGACATATTCATATATGGCAAAGAGTTTATTTTTAAAATAGTGGAAACAAAGATTTAAAAAATGATACTCAATTATGAGTGACTGTGATCTTTTAACAGCTAATTAATTTGTAGAATAACAAAATACTTCATTATTGTTGTCTTTATTTATCATTTTTATTATTGGTTTGTAGAATATTTTAAGAGTTAAGTATTATATAAAGAAAGATATCCCCAGGCATGCACTCTTAACAAAATGGGTGTTTTTCTCAAACATCTCAGGAGAGGAATTTAGATTACAGAGAATAAAAGCCAAAAATTTTAAATATATAGTGAATAATAGTGACCCAAAATACCTATCAACAACATTAATGAGATACAAACCTATTGCAGGCTGCCCTAAAAATCAGGCAACCCCAATACCCTCTTCACAAAAGAGGCTTTCTTCTACCTAATTTCAGAGGAGGCTGAGGAAACATAGAAGTTCCAGAAGAAAGACTAACCTACTGTAGATGGGATTTCTGATACCAAGGAAAAAGAGTTTCTCATTTGACACCCCAAAAACTTTGTCCTGTGAAACAAAATACTTATCCTCAGCCTAAAAGAGAAATTGTTCAGGTGTCTTAACAGGTTGCAAAATTTGTAACAGTGAATAACAAAGAGATGTAACACATTCAATTGGGATGCCATCACCCTAAAAGATTCCATTCCTGTGGTTACCACAGTCACGGAACTTTAACCTGGTCATCACTAAATTCAAACATGGGAGATGATTTCCATCAAAAACGAGTGCATACTTGGAGAATCCAGTTCTTCCAGGGTGTCCAGAAATGGGCACTGGGCATTGGAAGTCCAGCAGGCTAAATCATACTCTATGAATACAGTTTTCATGATAAGATATGGTCGTCACATGCGTTTTGCTAGCAATTCCCCAGAAATATCTACTCTATAGGGCAATACCTCATAAACTCAATGGGAAATGAAATTTCTAGTCAGCAGTGAAAAACCACCTAAGGTGGGAATTTAAAAAAAAATCAAACGATCTACGTATGAATAGACACAGGCATTTCTGAAAGAGGCACATCAGATTCCATTTTTGAAGCCGAAATTTTCTGTCTGACTGCATGAAGAGCACAAGCTTTAAATTTTCCCATTTTTCTAATTTAAAACGATCCCAACCAACTCCCACCACAGAAGAGCTTGCTGGCAAGGATGAAGGAAGGCTGTGAAGGAAAGGGAAACTTCGGGGGGAAAATAACAGAAGATGCCCACACGATCAAGCAGGGCGCACTTAAAGGCCTCCACTCCGAAACAAACCACACGCCTGCTATCCAAAATGCGCACGCACACTCACGCACGAACATGTGAAGTAAAAAAAAAAAAAAAAAAAAAAGCCCAAACCAAAACATCACAAGGCGCGCGCACACACCCACCCCCAAGAGCAGAGCAGGGCCAGCACTTAAGGCACCTTTAAAGGAAACCCCTTGCAGCTTTGGCTTACCGAAACATTTTACAGTGTCGCCAAGAAGCGATTTTGAAAGCGTCTGAAAAACGTGCAAATTGTCTGAAAACAGTGCCTGGCGACTGAGACAATTTGCAAGCGTGATTCAGAGGTCTGCCAGGGAAACAAAAGAAGCCTCTCTCCTGCCCGTGCGACCGCACATGGCAGGAGAGGTGCTCCCTCCGGCAGGGCTTTTCTGAAGCCAGGCGACCACCGAAGTCCGGGCGCGAGCGGTACATACTAGGGATCGCTCTGCGACGCGGACGCGGCCACGGAGTTTCCATTGGTCGGGGAGCCGCCCAGCTTCAGTTTCTCCAGGTACTCGGCGTGCACGGGCTTGTGGCACTGCAGGACCTTGATGGCATCTTCGATCTTGAACCACTCTCGCTTGCGCCCGATGCTAATGGAATCTTCCCAATCTTCCAGCAGCTCGGTGACAGTCAGTACATACACGTAGGTCCTGTGCTTGCGATCTTGGTTCTGTTCGAAAACGCCCAGGAGCCGGCCCAACTTCCCCTTGACTCCCGCCTCTTCGTACACCTCTCGCACCGCCGCGCCGCCGGGCTCCTCCTCGGGCTCCATGCCCCCGCCGGGCACGATCCAGCGGTCCGGGTACCGGCTGCTGCTCACCAGCAGCACCTCGTCCTCGCGCTCGCTGCGGAAGCACAGGCATGCAGCCCGCTTCTTGAAGCCCTCCGGGTCGTAGGTCCGCGTCTGGTTCGGCTTGCACTTCATCCTGGAGGCCGCCGCCAGAGTGGCCGGAGCCGCCGCCGAGCAGCAGAGCAGCCGGTCTGCAGAGAAAGGGCCGGGCGAGGGCGAGAGCGAGAGCTAGCGACAGGGATCGGGCTCGGGCTCGGGCTCGGGCTCCAGAGAGAGTCGCGGGAGCAGCGAGTGCGGCCGAGGGAAGACTAGGCGGGCGCGGGGGCGGGCGCGGGGGCGGGGGCGAGCCGGCGCGTCAGTCAGTCCGCGGGGCGGGCAGCCGCCGGCCGGGCGCGCGGAGGGTCCCCACCCGCCGCCTGATTGGAGGCGCCGCTTCCGCCGCCTCCCCGGACCCGGCAGCCCACGACTCCGCACGCAGCCCACCGCGTCGCCACCGCCAGTGCGCCGCTCCCGCCCTCGGTCGCTCAGCCGCCCGGCAGGGGTTGAGCGAGGTGAGGCGCATTCACGTGCGCGCTCGCGGGCCGGTCCGCGTGCGCGTCCACGGCGGAGGGCGAGGGGCGGGGGCGGGGGTCTCCCGGCTCCCGCAGCGCGCGACGCCGAAGGCCCACTGCGCAGGCGCCCCGCACCTCTGGGGCCGGGAACCTCCTGCCCACACAGCGAGATTCGCCGCATTGGCACCTGCCCGGGAGACCGTTCCACGTGTGTCTTTCGGCCCAGCGTGGCTGTGGCTGTGGTGCCGCCGGACGGTGCTCCTCACCCACCCGCCCCCACGTTGCGCCAAGCTCACGCGGGTCTTTACACACCCCGGGGCCGCTCGGTCCTCAGCCTCATCTCCCGAGATGAAAGGCACTGGCTGTTGATGGGAAGAGCCCCCTGTCCGCAAGATGACCAGCGGGATTCTTGGCAAGATCATCTTGCTGAGTCACATCATGCGGTTTTCTTTCTTCAACAGGTTCTCCACCTTGCCAGGCGTCTTGCTTGGCACAAGCCTTCCCTTAACGCGTTTCTTAAACCCCTATGTAAGTCGTCTCTAACCTCTCTGATCCTCAGTTTCCTCCCGAGGCCATTTCTCGCCTCCTGCTTCCAAACCTTTCAACTTTCAGTCATAGACACCTCACTACTAGGGAACCACCCCCGGTGGTCTTGTATCAAATCCCAAGAATCCACACCCCCACCACCCTTCTCTGTCTTTCTTATTCATAAGCATTGCCAGCCTTTGGGGAAAACTTGTGCGTGGCGCTCCATGGCAGTCTTCAGGTTTTACAATTTGACTTGAAAAAGTCTGGTATGTGACTCCAACAAAGCCACTGGGCGCTCTCTCGCCTCTGTTTGCTCATCCTGTCCACTTGGAAGAGAAATGGCACCTCACCAGAGGTGCCACAGTTAGCAGCCTTCAGCCTTCCCTCTCCATTTATTTCTTCTCAGTGTTTCTCTGGTCCCTCCTTCGAGTAGCAGCCTCATAGAGAAGCAGTCTGATGTCCCTAACTTTGTCGTATTGCATACTAAGGACCTTTGTCTCTCTCTTACAGGCTGCTGACATCAGCCAAGTGTCCCGGGGAGGTCATAGAAACCGACCTTTTTGTTGAAATCGTCCCTTCCCTCTCCGGGAAGATGGACACTGAAAAGTAAATGGAAACCAGTCATGAAACATTTAGTTTCCAGGCATCTGCTTGATTCCCTGTGTACCCAGAATTGCTAATGAAGATGATGGTCTTTTCCCAAGGACCACAAAAGCCTAAACTATCTAGGGCATGAAGTGACAAAAAGGACTGGGTCATACATGAAGAACCTGATCAAATGAAAACAGTGACTTCAATAAAAATACTGTTTCTACTGATGATTGTTCAAGATGGATGGATGATCCAAAAGTTTTTCGGGGAAACCAAACCTGATCATTGAAAACAAGCTGGAAAATAAAACCCCTCCGTGCTACCCTAACTCACAACTACACACATGATGTTAAACACCTAGAAAAATTCCATTACAATCATAAATATGCCTATTATTGTCCACATTACTAAATGTTTTTGTAAGTTCTTTCTGGTATGATGAGATTATAAACAATAAAGTCCAAACTGGTGAAATCAATGTTATCATGATTTCCTGACAAAAAGAATATTTTCTTAGAACACACCTCAGGGGAAAAAATTACAAATAAATTGTTTAATAGAAGAATGAAACACTGATCTTTTGAAGATGTGAAGCTTTCATGCATGCCATCAGGAAAAATGATGACTATCAAACTGGCAGTGTCAACCACCACAAAATGTGTAAAATCCCAAGAGATCCTAAAAAGTATGGTGAGGAGTTCCTAGTGCATGATAGCACTTCTGCTCAGGGCTCTGAAAGATGATTTGAGAAAAGCAACTGGCTCTTCAGCAAAGCTGGCAGATTGGGCTGGTTTCTGAGCAGGTGTGGTCCACCCAGGCCCCAGCCATGTCCCAAGTCTTGCTTCACATTGCAGGTCCCATCTCCCTTTCTCACCAGAGGTGCCATTTTCTAGTTTGTTCCATCCCTTCCACAGAAGACTCTGCTTATGCAACATGCCTCTGCTGGGGACAAATCCATGGCACGTGAGAGGAACAGGAACATTTGAATGTGGAAAGAGATGCAGGCTGGACTCCTGGTGGCAAAGTCATAGCATGTTTCTGGATAGGGAGTTCCACAACTTACTCGTTTGATACAACAACAAGGAAATTTCCAGGTTAGTTTTTTTTTTTTTTCAGAATTTCACAAAATAATTTTGTCATTCACCTGAGAGGAATGTGGTGAGAATGACCATGATTTTAAAAACTAAATAAGAGTAAAAATCATTTTTACAAGTTCAGCATTGCAGAGTCTGGTTTATTCATATTTAATTGTTTTTCTAAACGGTGTAATTCTGCATCACTGTGGCACTAGACATTTAGGGCAATGAGTGCAGTGCATTCATGCTGGGCAATGTCTCCTCTCTTCTTGTTGGTGGGCTTGACCTTGGAACTGTCTTTGTCCACCAGCATAACAACAAATGTGAAGTAAACAGAGAGTTGAAAAGTGCTTGTACGCTAGGGTTTCTCTCTCTTTTGGCTCTTAAAACCTCATGACAGCAACCTAGGGTAGCTGCATGATGACAGCCCTATGGCTCATTCATCCCATTTGCCCCAGGTGACACATGAACCAATTGCCCAACATATGTCTGAGACCATCCTGGGCCATTCAGCCCCAGCAGAGCCCCTTAGCTGACAGGTCCCAGATGCATGTGTAAGCTTTATTGAGAAAGCAAAAGAATCACATGAGCCCAGCTGAAATTGTCAACCTGCAGAATCCTTGGCAATTATTGCAATTGTTGTTTTAAAGTACTATATTTTGGGGTGCTTTGTCACGCATTAAAATTAGCTGATAGAAAAATTAACCATTAAATTAGATCAAAGTTCAATCAAAAGCAGAGAAATCAATTTTCCTAGAATTCTAACCTTTGCTTAAAGTAGAGGATGGCATTTAACCTTGTTGGAGTCAGAAGGAAAGGGATGAGGTTAAGCCATTTAATCTTTGCTGATTGCATCTGTGTGGCAAGCTCCCCAGTAAGCCTGTGATGTTATTTAACTGTCATCCCATTAACTCTTAGGGAGAGAGGCAGTTACTATGTCCATTTTATAAAAGGGAACACTGAGGCTTGGAGTGGAGCTTGCATGTTAAAGCAAGGTATCATGTTTCCATAGACTGCACTGTCACAATATTACCATGTCTTGTCAAATGGATTATTCTCTCAGAGCTGTGCTTTGCTGTGGCCTTCTTTGATGATGTTCAGTGTTGCCCCTTAGGTAAGGTGTTTGCTCAGGATCACTGAGTTTGGTGATGTTCATGTGTACTTATTTGGTGATGTTTACTTGTTTGGTGATGTTCATGATGTTCTTGTGTACAATAAGTGAAAAGTGTCTGTCCATTTCCAGCAATGAATACCTTTGTCACCTTGTCATGTAACCTAAGAATTTGAACCTTCAGTTTGCCCTGTAAGGTACTATGCAATGCAGTGATACAGAAAAGAAGACACTATTTTGTCATCACTCTAGGCCAGTGTTTAATTATGGATGGTCAACTCTATTTTATGTACCTAATCTTCATTTGCCAATAAGTCTGAAAATTGAGTATCAACCCCCTGCCCACAGATTCAGAAATGGGCTGATAAAAGTGAAAGCAATAAGCCAGTAAGTTGTGGAGTTAGGATTCAGACACAGGGACTCTCTGGGTCCCAGGGTAACCCTCTGGCACTCACTATGCAAATGTCCCTCCTGGTAAGACTTGCTGAGATACACAGTGGCCTGGCATTCCCTTGGATAAGTCCTCCTCCTCTCAACATTTTGTTTCCACATGGAAAATCCAATCTCCCAAGGGAATGTCGCACCCATGTAAATTCTAGGACAGCCAGGACCCAAGCTGAGAAGATGTGCTCTGAAACCAACAAGCCTGGGCCTCATATTCTGCATTTGGCTTAGGAGGGAGGAGCAGATGGGCAACTGACAGCAGCAGTAGAAGCATGCTCATGGGAATTTGGGGGCTTTACCCAGTGAGAAAACCAAAGAAGCTGGAGGCGCCTCTTCTGTGGCTGCTTTTCAGGAGTACAGCCCTGAGAGAGGGGAGCCCTGTGGAAACAACTGTTTCCTGGTATAGACAATGGGAGTGATGGCCCCTGCACTGGACAGTACCCCTAGCTGTGCCCAGCTGTCAGGAGAGGGATCACCAGGACATACCTGACAGACTTTCTGGATATTCAAAAGGGAAACAAAGACAATGGAAGTGATGGAGTACTGATCAATGAGGAAAATCATGGCACACAGCACTGCAAGTGACCTAGAATGTAAATCTACCCCTCCCTGTAGCTGTGCATCCTTATGCAAGTTAATGTTTTGTTGCCTTGGTTTTTCTCATCTGTAAAATGTGGAAGGTACTCAGGAAGTCAGGAGCACCTACCTCATGACTCTCATCTCTCCAAATGGGGCTTTTCTGACCATGTGCTCAGTCACCCTTTCATTGGATTTAAACCACTGGCATCTGGTTTTCCAGGAATCTTTCTCCTTGAATTTTACCATATCTCTAATCAAGAATTCTGGAACATTCCATTGACATTCTGGTTAGAAGGGAGGATTGGGAGGCAGTATGAAATGTACCTGTTTCCATCTGAGTCAGCACAGTGCCTGGGACCTGATGTCCTGCAGAGGCTCAGAAATGTGGATGGAAAGAAACATTGTGACAGAAGGTACAAGGACCACAGAATATATTCATTCTGGTTCCTGTTCTTTGCTTATTAGTGATCGGAAATGAAATATTTCTTACCTTGGGGAAGTTCCCTACGTGCTTTTTCATACTGGGAGGTGATGCGGACTGTGTCCTTGCTATCAACCTCTTCAAGTCTCCAATTCTTGGCTTCTATATGTACAGTAGACACCATTTTTACCTCAAACACAAAAGTACCTTCATAATTCACTGAAAAGTTGCAAACATAAAATTACTGTTATTCAAATTGCCCCCATGTTTTGTTTGTTCATTTCCTAGTTGAATCACAGGCATAGACAGGATTGCATTTGTGCAGTCATGGCAGAGATGTGCAGAGGTCCAAGTAGTTGCCAGGGTGTTCAGTGGAATTGTCCACATGAGGTCTTCCGCTCTCATTCCTATAATTCTCTGTCTTTGCTCACCACCTCTGCCCCATCCCCCATGACTGTGTCCCTGCTTTCACAGGTGCTCCAGGGTGTGCTGACTGTTGTGCCAGCACCTAACCCTTGTAACTGCCCATCTTCTTTCCTCCGAGGGACATGCTAAATCGTTACAGAAGCCTACAAGGCTCTTTGAAGAGCTGGAACATTTCCTCTTTGACTTTGCCAGTGGTGTGTCCCCTTCGCTCACTCACCTTGGGCTGGCCTGGACTCTGCAGACTCTGTGTTTGTTCTGGCAGGTGCCCACCTCAGTGCCTCTCTTCTGGCCATTCCCTCTGCCTGGAAGGCTCCTTTCTTTTGTCCACCAAGCTATAACTTGCTTCTATCTAGGCTTTGAAGTTCTTAGCTCCCCAGACCACCATGTTGCATATTGTAAACGGCACCTTTCTGTGAAACCTTTTCACTGGTGGTCCTTATCCCTTTATGATGGCCCAAATTTTCTTTTGATCATGGCACTTATCACCTAATGGACTGAATTTACCTAATTATTTTGTTTGTTGTTTTTCCCTTTACTTCCCCATGTTTGTTGTTTTTCCCTTTACTTCACCCTGCTAGAGTACAAACTCTTGAGGTAGGATCTCTATCTCTTGTCTACTGCTGTATCTCAAGCACCCAGAATTTGCTGGAGCACATGTGATTTAGTCATCCAGAGACTACATGTGGGAGGGATGTGGAGGGATGTGTCTCAGTGATGGATTGCTTGCCTTGCATATGGGATATGCCTTGCATATCCCAAGTACCATAAGGAAAAAGATAAAAAATGAAAGGGATGTAGCTCAGTGCTAGAGTGCCCCTACTTCCCATCCCCATACCCTTCCCCACCAAAATGTAAGGAAATTCCTTCAGGTATATATTGAATATTTTTGCGTCCCCTGCTAGATTGGTCTTGAGTGTCAGGTCCACATTTCATTGGTCTTTGTAAACCTAACTACCAGGATGGCCTCTGAGAAGATCAAAATGATAACACTGATGATTTGCTTATTTAATTAATCTTGTAGAGCGACACTCATTGGAAAAATATTCTCTTTCCAACCTGCAGTCATCCAGTCAGCTGCTATCCACATCAGCACCAGATAGCAACCAGGTGCTCCACAAATTGTAGTCAACTATGAAGGTCTGAGAGCTGGAGGTTGGCCTCATTTTCTGTGGCACCTTGGAAGGCAGAGCCAGCAGTTCTTACCATACACCCCACTGTAGGCAATGGATTTTCCTTTATCTGTGCAGAGCACTACTATAATTTACCTATTATATTTTACTTAATTAATATGATACCTTGTAGAATAACACATAATTGTATGATTGAGCATGGTGAAAGCAATGCAATGTTATGAGAGATTTGAACACAACTTCAAGACTGATACTTAACTTTAGAACATATATGGTGTACTCTGTACTTCATTTCTCTCTTTTATTTAGTCCTGAGGAAAACCCATTGAAAGGAAATATTATCGTTCCTATTTTATGATGGATGTTGAGATCTGATGCATTACACAACTTTACCAATAACCAAGAGCTATATATCTAAGTAGTCAGATGAGGTGGGAAATTCAGGGCTCTTGGAGGTGACACCCTGCGGCACCTGGAGATCCCACCTGGGCTGGCCCCTGCCTCTCTCTCCCATGCCCTCCCCTCCTCTCACTGCTGGCTCTGCAGCACTTCCATCTCTCTCCACATACACTTTCAGAAGCTCCTCATTTTGGAATGCTCCCTCCAGCTTCTTTGGCCAAATCTTGGTAAATTCCACACTGATTCCTGCTGTAGTAGAGAAGTGGTGGCTGTGCTGGGGCCCTTTGAAGAAACAGATTACTTGTTACAGGTAACTGTTTTCTGGGATGGATGGATTGATTGATTGATTGATTGATTTTGGTACCAAGGATTGAACCCAGGGGTTGCTTTACCACTGAGTCACATCCTCCACTGTTTTTATTTTTTATTTTGAGAAGGGCTTGGGTAAGTTACTTGTAGCCTGCCTAAGTTGCTGAGGCTGTCTTTGAACTTGATATATTCCTGCCTCTGCCTTCCAAGCTGTTGGGAATATAGGCATGCACCGCGACACCCAGCCCATCTGTGGTTTTGATGAGGATGGATCCTCTTTTCTGAGGGGGAATATCACACTTGACAGGGTGTCTTCCCTTCCACAAAGACCAAACATGCCAGTAGGGAAGACAAGTGTCTTGTTCATGGCACTGCTATGTATCCACAGGGCCATGTACAATGAGGCCATTACCTCAGATCAGAATGGGCGTCTGAGGATCACAAAGGACTTCTCAAGTGTCGGAGATTTATTTGATGATGTCAAGGCAAATACAAGTAATGTTCAGTATCCAAATTCTGGTTGTGAAAATGGTTCCACAGAAAATCTTCAAATGCCACCAAGAAAGTAGGCTGTTTTGGAGAGCAGCTCCATTGGCACTGTGGCAGCATGGGTGTGACCATGGGCATCAAGCTGGAATCATTCTCTGGGAATTCAGAGACTGGAAGGAAAATAGCTTTCTTGTTCTCCTTTCCATATTTCAGGTTACTTAATTCCAAGCAAGCTTGAAAATCACTTATTGCCCTTGCAGTTTTCCCAAAATGCAATATTAGATTTTGTAGGACAGGATAGCAATCAGACTCTTAGTTTGTGAACTTTACAAATAGCTTTTACTACCAGCCTACATCGCAGAAGAACCCATCTTGATTTAGTCTGAGATGGACTTCCTGTTTCCTGCAGTCAATAAAAGTCTTTTAAAGAAATCAGTCTTTATTTTTCCTCTTTAAAAAGATAAAATAATAGCTCTTTATGGACCAGCCATATGTCATGTTCTTATCTGACTGATAAATTTAATAAAAAAAAAACATTATTTAGGTATCTTTTTTTTTTTTTTGTACTGGAGATTGAACCCAGAGGCACTTTATCACTGAGTTACATCCCCAGTGTTTTTTATGTTGATTTTGAGACAGGGTCTTACTAAGTTGCTGAGAGTCCCAAATACCCGAGGCCAGCCTCAAACTTTTGATCTTCCTGCCCCCTTTCCCAAGTTGCTAGGATTGCAGGCATACACCACCATGCCTGGCTGATTTAAGTATCTTTATGTGAATTTCACAGATGAAGAAATAAAAACTCAAAAACAGATATATTGCCCATAACTACAAAGCTAGAAGGTGACAGAGCTGGAATTAAAGAAGTACCATCATCACCAATACACTGATACTAGAAGCCATTGAAAAATGAGAGCTGGGATAAAAGTTAGCAGTTCCCTATGTTCCATGAACCATGGTGAGTACCGAGGTTAGAGAGGTCATTGATGCAGCTATTTTTAAAAAATATTTATTTTTTAGAAGTAGTTGGACACAATACCTTTATTTTATTTATTTATTTTTATGTGGTGCTGAGGATCGAACCCAGGGTCTTGCACGTGCTAGACGAGCACTCTACTGCTAAGCCACAACCCCAGCCCTGATGCAGCTATCTTAGTGAAGAAAATAATGCATGCAGATCTTAACTTCAGTGGTTTGTAAAGGCTTGTTAAAGTTGGTTTTTAATGTGATGTTTTATAAAGCTCACACACATGCGTGCGTACACACACACACACACACACACACTTTGTAATAGAGAATTCTGGACTGATTGGAGCACAGAGGTGGATGGTGTTGGAGCTCAGCTGATTCTACAGTCTCGAGCAATGCCCATGACAACAGACCCTTTTTATAATAAGTTATTTCAATTTAATTCAGAGTCACTACCTGCCCTTCCCCTGGTTTTGCTTCTGTGTCATTGCCCCACAGGAGAATCCTGGAACTGAAAGCTGCACCTCATTTAAAAGTCAGAGACTGAAAGCCCAGCTTCAGCATAGGAGCCCTTCCTGGGGAGTACAGCCCCATCTTAACTGGCAGTGCCCTTTGTTGTTGCTGTCGCACTTTAATCTGTTCTTTCCACTATATTGCAATTAATTTTCATTACACAACATTTAGAATTTTCTGCACTGTGCCTTTGGCTCTGCTTATTTTAATTTGTATCTTAGAGCCACATGTGGTTATGGCTGAGCCAGAAATTATTCCTCAGTCTCTCCAGTAGGTTGGATGACACAGAAAATTACTTTAACCACAAGAGATTAAATACAATAAGAACTTAAATACCCCATGTATTAGTTTTCTCCTCCTGAATAAAAATATCACCACAAACTTAGTGGCATAAAACAGAACACATATTTTTTTCATAGTTTCCTGGGGTCAGATGTCTAGTATGAATCAGTGGAATTTTCTGCAAAGCTGAAACCATGCTGTCAGCCTCGTTGGGGTCTTATCTGGAGGCTCTGCAGAAGAATCTACTTCCAAGCTCTTTCAGGTTGTTGGCAGAATTCAGTTACTTGTGTTTGTATGATTGATCCCAGATCCCTGAAGCCTCTGTTTGGGAGCTTCTTTAAGCTTCTAGAGGTTGCCTGCGTATATAATCCTGTGGTTACTCCATCTTCAAGCAAGCAGTGGTGTGCCCAATCCCTTTTGGGCTTCAGATTTGTCTCACTTCTGCTGTTATCCAGAAAAAAAAAAACTTTCCACTTGTAATTAGTTATGGCCCTTTTGGATAATCCAAGATAATCTCCTCATTTGAAGGTCAACTGCTTAGTAACCTTAAGTACATCTGCAAAATCCCTTTTGCTATGTAAGATAGCATAATCCTGGATGTGATACCTTATCATATTCACAGTCTTGGAGATTAAAGTGGATAAATGTGGGAGAATTCTTCCTAAAATTGGATTAAACATCAATTAATTATTAATGGAAGGACTGTTTTATCACCCAAGTTGCCTGTATTCCTGACCACATTGTGTCCATGTTTTACTGAGTTGTATCATGATGTCATGTATTTGTATTTCAGAAAGATTTGTAACTTTACTAGGCATCTTGATATAGTCTGTAAATTAACATTTATTTTTAGTCCCTTTTATATATGAGTTAGGTGTTCTGTTTTCTTGTTTCCTTACCAATAAATATGGTATTTCCGTAGTTTTTCTTTGCTGGGGATGTACTTCAGTGTTAGAGTACTTGTTTAGTATGCACAAGGTTCCGATCCCCAGGACAATAAGAAAGTTTCATTTTGTTAATTTCATGTTATTTAATTAGTTTTAAGGTGGTGTGCATGAATTAAAAAAGCATGTAATTACAGTTTACATTCTTCATTACAAAGATGAATTTTGCATTTTGTAGTATGTAGTGTCATGTAGTACCTAGTATTTATTCAGTGTTTATAATATGGCAATTAGTGTTTAATTATTACAAAATATGCATAACATAAAATATGCCATTTTAACCTTTTTTAGTAGTACAGTCAATAACATTAGGTACATTCACATTGTTGTGATGTCATCACCATTATCCACCTTAAGAATGTTCCATAATCACAAATTGACTCTGAAACCATTAAAGAGTAATTCCTGCCTCAATCTTTGATAACCACTATTTTGCATCTGTTTCAATTAATTTGACTATTCTACATATCTCAGATAAGTGGAATCATACAATATCTGTCCATTCATATCTGGTTTCTTTCACTTAGCATAATGTTTTTCAGGTTCAACCATGTAGCATGTATCAGAATTCCATTCATTTTTAAGGTTAATATTTCACTGTATGTATAAATCAGTTTATCTATTCATCAATCAATGGAAATTTGGATTATTTCATCTTTTTTGCTATTATGAATAATGCTTCTATGAGCACTTGCACAACAATATGAGTTCCTGCTTTTAATTTTTTGGGCATGTACCAAGAAGTGAAAATGCTGGATCATATATGGTAATTCTGTGTTTAATTTTTGAGGAATCACAATATTCTTTTCCATAGTGGCCATGCCATTTTATATTTCTTCCAGCAATTTGCAAGGATTTCAATTTCTCCATAGACTCATTGAAACTTGTAATTTTTAGTTTTTAAAACATTTTTAGAATAGCCATCCTAATGGTATGAAGTAGAGACAATTTTTCTGCAAGCTCTTTATATGCTTATCTCATTTGAATAGCAAAACATCACAAGAAAAATGTTATTATTAAACCAACTTTTCACATGAAGCAATGGAAACACAGCAGTTAAGTAACTTGTTTAAGATGACATCTTGTGAATGGTAGGCCCAAGACTGTAATCTATGTTTTATGGTTAGCACTGTTACTAACTAATGAAATACAATGTTTGTATTTTATCATCCAAATCAAGACTATTTTGAGAATGAAAGAGGGTGCTATTAAATTATGCCTGAACAAAAGGGGTAATAGAAAAAATTCTTAGACATACAAATACATAACTGACTCTTTTAGTGAGAATTTTCTTGGCTACAATTAACAGAATATCCCTACCTAGTCTGGCTTAATCAAAAGGGAAATTCATAATAACCTCACAGCATGAGCAATAGCTAATCACTTTTTCTCCCTCTACAAGATTATTACTGTTAGCATACAAACTGGAGTTATTTTTCCTATCTTAAAAAAACAAAACAAAAATGAAAAATACCTTCTCTCAACTTCACGATCTTTCTACTTACAACTCCATTTATCTTTCCTTGTTACCTGTCCCCTTTAGCATTCTGGTTGTTTGTTAAATTTCTCCATGTTTCCCAGAGCATTATAATATTATAGCATACAATATAATTTATTGGTTTATTGTTTATATACTTGCACAAAAATGTAAATTCCATCAAGATAAGACAGTTATTTGTTCTATTTGCTGCAGTATCTGTAGGTCCAATAATAACACCTAGCATATAGTTATGATTCATTAAATAGTTGGTGAATTAATGAACTGAAAGTCAAAGGTAGGGTAATTTCAAAGTGTGGGGAGGTCTGTAGCTCAGTTATATCATCAAAAGTTCATATTCTTAGTATTAATGTCCTCTAGTCTTGCCGTGTTGTAGCAAATGGCAAGATCTCATTCTTGTTCGTGGCTTAATCATATACCATCAGGTGTGTGTGTGTGTGTGTGTGTGTGTGTGTGTGTGTGTGTGCGCGCGCGCGCACACACACGTGCACATGTACACACAGACACCTTTATGAGCTGCTGATGATTTTATTTCTTTTGTGTGTATGTTCACAAAGAAATTGCTGGCTCACATGGTAGTTATATTTTTAACATCTTTAGAGATACCTAGACCATTTTCCACAATGACTGTACCAATCTAAATTCCTACCAGCAGTGCAGAAAAGTTTCCATTTCTCTAAATTCTCACATACACGTGTGATCTTTTGAGTTTTTTATAATATCCACCCTAACGGGTGTGAGGTGGCATCCCATAGTGCTTTTGATTTGCATTTCCCTGATGATTAATGGTACTGAGCACCTTTTCATATGCCTCTTGATCATTTTTATGTTTTCTTTGGGAAAAAATATTCTAAATGAAATAAGACAGACACAGAAAGAAACATATCTCATGATCACACTTACATGTGGAATTTTAGAAAAAGATGAAATATGTAGATATAGAGAACAAAACAGTGGTTACCAGGGGACAGGGAGTGGAGAGGAATTTGAGAGATATAGGTCAGAAGATGCAAAGTAGCAGATATGTAGGATGAGCAAGTCTAGAGATCTAATGTACAACATGAGGACTGTAGGTAATAAAATTATAGTGTATATGGAATTCGTGTTAAATGAGTAGAATTTATATGCTCTTGCCACAAAAATTAAAAATGGGAGATAACTATGTGAGATGATGGATATGTTAATTTGCTTCACCATAGTAACTTTTAAACTAATTGTATGCATCCATAACATGCAGATTTATTTTCAAATAAATCTTATTGTATATATATTAGTTATATTGAAAAATTGTAGATTCTTTCCTTGTCTTTTCTCAGCTGTGCTTAATGCCAAGTCCTCATCACACTGGTCCCAAGATAGCTATAGAAGTTCCGGGCCTCCAATCTATGCATGGTAACATTTACAGATTAAAATGAAAGATTGAAACTGGGATTGTGGCTCAGTGGTAGAGCACTTGCTTTGCATGAGGCACTGGGTTTGATTCTCAACACTGCATTATCAATAAAGAAGTAAAATAAAGGTCCATCAACAACTAAAAAATACATTTTTAAAAGTTTTTTTTTTAAAAAAGAAACAAAAAAAGGAAAGATGTTTTTAAGAATCCCTTTTGAAAGAGGCAGGACCCTCGACATAATACTTTCCAGAATATATCCTCATCATAAATCCTAACATTTGAAACTGAATTTGGTTTCACAATCAATCCCAAATCAGCATTTACTCCAAGGGTATAGGAATTTCCATGACTTGTTTAGGTGAATAGGGGGTGGAATAAATAATGGGGAGTCAACCACAATGTCCCCTGAAACACATGAATGCACTGGTGTGGTTGTACTTTTTTTTTTCTGTGTGTGTATACTTGAAAGGGGGTTGATTTCTGGTACACAATTATTGCAGAGTGAAAATAAACAGGCAATGATTATCAAGGAGCCAGAAATTGGGAGAAGAACTAACATCTCACATAGATACACTTTGTTAATAGCACGAAGCTAATATCATCCAATATGTCTCTCTCACACTAGGTAATAATTTGAAAATAAGACTAGAAATACTCAGTCACTTGATAAAAACTTAACTTTAGCTGTACAGTGCTTAGATGAGTGTTAGCAGTGTTTGAATGGTCATGACCAAGCAGTCTTCTTTTGACTAATACATTCTTCAAGTAGTCATGTTATTCAAATCTTGGTTTCTCTGACCTACTGAAAATCCTATTCTTATCATCGTGTTGTTCATTTCAGTCTTTTGTTTGTTTGTGACTGGGGATTTATTTTTATTTTTTATTTTGAGACAAGATCTTATTAAGTAGCTGAAGGCCTTGCTAAATGGCTGAAGCTGACCTCGAACTTGTGATCCTCTTGTCTCAGCCTCCCAAGTTGTTTCAGTTTTGAAATAAAACATACAAGTGCATAAAATATATAGAAAAAGTTTAATAATGAATAATTATAAAGTAAACATCTGTGCTAACACTACCCAAAACAATGAAATCAAATATAACTAAAACTCCAGGGCCCACTATGTCCCCACTGACTGACCACAGCACTAAATCCTCTCTCAATAGGTATCATTGTTTAGTATCTTTACCAAGCTGATCTTTATAGCTTGATCAGTTAATAAACAAACTACCTCGTTTATTTCTGTTTTTAAAAAACATTTGGGAATCACATCTCCGCTCTGAGTTTTTAATTTACATTTTAGAGAACACAATTTTTAACTCTAGAGGCTCCTAGAATATTAGTGCAAAGCTTCTTCCCAGGTTAAATAGACAACAAGTATTATTTGGGTCCCTATGGTATACTTGGGTGTGAACTAGGTGTCAACACACACACAAGGGATAAACCATGGTCACTGCCTTCAATGAAACTATAGTCTAGTTGGGAGAATGGCACATAATGATACATTGGAAGAACCAAATATAGTTCAGGATAGCAGCAAGGCCCTGAGTATTACAGATATTTCATGTTACCTCTTATTGGTTTTGTAACTGAGCCTATATATTCATTTGTGAAACAGAGATAGATTTAAATTTTATTCTCCAGGGTTGTATTGTGTGTTATACTGTAGGGTCTTAAAAAATGGTAGATGCTGTTACTGATACATTGTGTGAGGATAAAAAACAATTAAATTCTAATTATACAACATAGACAACATATATACCTCAGTGTATATTAGATGTCTCTGTGAGAGTATGTTGTTCTAGCCCCATAAATGGACTTTGGTAGTTAATGGGATTGGTAAGAGGCTATTTATATCAGAAATATTTATGGACAGAAATATTAGTATTAGCAACATAATCAGGATAAAAGTTATCTTTTACTGAGAAAATACCTGCCCTCCAAAACAGTCTGACCTCTCAATAACATAGTTATATTCACATCCTTTGAGCCAGAAATGTCTAAATTCATGATGTACATTAAAAGCATAAAATATCCAAAACAGTAATGAAAATTAACTTTTGTTGAATGATCCCTTGTCCAAAATAATGCTCATAATCTCATTTAATCTTTGCCAGGGCTTTAGGAGCTAAAGCAACTGATGGATTATCCCATTTACAGGTCAAAAGCCTTGAATTCAGAAATTAAGTAACTTTTCTGTGATCATGCAGCTAATAAATGGAGGAACTAGGAGTTTAACCCAATTGGCATCCAGAGCCCACATTCCTCTCTGGGAGAGACATTCTTTTTATTTTGAAATAATTTCAAACTTATAAGAGTTTCAAGAATAATATAATGTACTCTCTTTTATATTTTATCCTAATGGCACAATATTTAACATTTTACATATTTGTGTTCCCCTCTCTTCCTCTCTATTTCTGTCTCTATTCTTCATACAGATTCAGATACATATAGATTTTTCTAAACTACTTGAAAATAAGCTGTAAACATGTCATTTTATCCTTGTATATTTCCATGTTATTTCCTGATAATATGGATATCCTCTTACATAAATACAGTATAATTACCAAAGCAAGAAATTGAAAATGATACAATACTATTAGTTATCTCATTTGAAAACCTTATTCAAGTGTGGCCAATTATCTCAGAATTGTCATTTACAGATGTTTTCTAATTTTCTGGTCAATGATCTAGTCCAGGGTCACACAATGTATTTCATAATTATTTCAATTTTAGTTTTACTCAGTCTGAAACTAATCCTCAGATATTTTGTCTTGCATGACCTTAACATTTTTTAAAAAGAATGGGCGATTCACTAGAGTGAATCCGGGTTAATCTTATTTTTCATGATTACATTTAGCTTATGTTGTTTTGCCTGGAATACACTTTCAGTGAATCATATTAGTTGACATATAATATCTATTTGTTCCAAATGATAATATCAAATTTGATCATTAGATTAGGGTTGTATTCACCATGTAATATGGCTTGAATGCTTGTGTCCACTCCAAAATTCAAGTTGAAGCCTAATCCTAAATGCAGCAGTATTAAGAGGTGTGGCTGTTTGTCAGTGATTGAGATAAGAGGGCCCTGCTCTTATGAATAGGACTGGGTGTCCGTCTAAGGGGCTTTATGGAGGAAGTTCATCCTCTTTGCCTTCATTATTGTGAAGATGTGGGTGTTTGTCATCTCCAGAGAATGAAGCCATTTCTGAAGAAAATATCAGGCTATTATAAGATACTGAACCTCCTGATCCATTTATTATTTTTTTTAACTGGGGTCTGAACCTAGCACATTATATCTATTTGTCTGAGCTACATCCCCAGTCCTTTTTTATATTTTATTTTCACATGGGGTTTTGCTAGGTTGCTGAGGCTGGCCTCTAATTTGTGATCCTCTGAGATTAAAAGTGTACACCACACTGCCTTGATCCCTTTATCTTGGAGTCCTTACCTTCAGAACTGTGAAAAACAAGTTTCTGTTCTTTATAAATTACCCAGTCTCAGGTATTTTGTTATGTAGCATGAATGGATTGAGACACCATGCAACTCCAATGTAAAGTTACTATTTCCTCCTATACATGAAATGTTTTGTGCAGAAGGAATAAAAAGAAAGATGATAGATATAAAATTTGATATTACAAGTATGTAATATGTGGGAATAGAGGGAAAAGTGTAAAGTTCTTTCTTGTAAGTGGCTTAAAATAGACTACTATGATTATAATTTATTTTATGTAAACATATGGTAGTCACAAACAAAATACTTATATAAATTATACTAACAATGAACTATCTAGAAAGGAAATTAAGAATATAATTCCACTTGTTATAGAATCAAAAAGAATGAAATACTCAGGAATAAATTTAATCAATTGAGTTAAATATTTATACACTGAAAATTATAAGACATTGATGAAAGAAATAAGATCCCCAAAATGAAAAAAATATGTAATCTTCATGGGTTGGAGAAAATATTGTTAAAATGTCCATAATATCCAAAGAAATCCACAGATTCATTGAAATCTCTATCAAAATAACTATGACATTTTTTACAGAGATAGGAAAAAAATCCTAAAATTTGTGAATAACCACAAAGATTTTGATAACCTAAGCAATCTTGAGAAAGAACAAAGCTTGAGGCATTATAATCCCTAATCTCAACTAGATTCCAAAGCTGTAGTAATGAAACCATTATGGTACTGGCATAAAAACAGACACACAGATGGATGGAGAAGTAGAGCTCAGAAATAAACCCATACATATATTGTTAACTAATCTTTGATAAGAACATCAAGAACAGAATACAAAATGGGGAAAAGATAGTCTTTTCAATATGTAGTCATAGGAAATAAGGATATCTATATGCAAAAGAATGAAATTAGATTCTTATCTTACAAAACAGACAAAAATAAACTCAGTGTATAAAATACTTAAGCTTTTGTAAAGCAGCAACTGAGTGTCTGGATGCTGCCCTAGGAACCAGAGTTAATCACAGCTCCTCTTTCCTCTACTTCTGTTGTTAACAAAAAAGACCATCCTTACCATAAAATAGAGACTTAAGCATGCAAAATTACTTGAAGAAATGATGATTTGGATTTCACACGAAAAACATAGGCAACAAACACACAGGTGAACAAGTTGGACTACATGAAACTAATAAATTTTGCAGAACAAAGGAAATAATTGAATGAAATGGCAAGTTATGAAATGGAAGAAAATATTTTCAAGTCATATGTTTGATAAAGAATTGATCTCCAAGTTGAACTATTACAACTCAATAGCAAAAAAGTAAGTAGCCCATCTTAAAAAATGGCCCAAGTGGGCTGAGGTTGTAGCTCAGTGGTAGAGTGCTCACCTAGCACATGCAAAGCCCTGGGTTTGATCCTCAGCACCACATAAGAAAAAATAAATAAACAAAATAAATGTATTTAAAAAATGGCCCAAGTACTTACACAATGGGGCAAAGATCAAATAATTTTTATTTCCAAAGGAGACATACATTGGCCAAGAGGTATATGAAAAGGTACTCAATATCACTAATCATTAGGACCATGCAAATAAAAACTGCAATGAGATATCCTCTCACACCTGATAGAATGACTATTATCAAAAAAATCAAAAGAAAACAAGTTTGTCCAAGACATTGAGATGTATATTGGCACAACCATTTTGAAGAACAGTATGCAGTTTCCTCAAAAAAATTAAAGATAGAACTAACATATCCAACAATCCCTATTCTGATATAGACACACAGGAAAAGATATCACTATATTGATATCTGCATGCCTGTGTTCATTGTACCACTATTTGCAATAGCTGAAATATGGAAGCAATCTAAGTATTCTACAAAAAAAAACTGAACTTGAACTCCTGGTAACAGAAATAGAATAGTGGTTTTCAGTGACTGTGCAGTGGAAGGAAATAGGAAATATTTCTCAAAGGATACAAGTGTTCATCAATAAGGTACACAATGGTGAGAATCATTAATGCTAATTGTTTTATATTTTAAATTTACTAAGAGAGTACGAGTCTGAATGATTTTAAAGAGCTTGTTCTGTTTTCTATATTTGCACTTTCCAGAGTGTCCTACAGACAAGTGATAAGTGAGCAAAGTGAATTGAGTGGCACTCAAGTTTTAAAAAGGCAATCATGAAGATCAAGTGGCACAGCAATTTACAGAATCCCAGGGAAAGGGAAAGCCAATTAAATTCATTATTTATATTTCATTTTTAATGCTTGGAATTACATATTTATTATGTTTCAGTATATTGAACTTTAAACTATTTGCTATAACGTATAGCACATATTTTTGCCTTTTCAGTAGTGCTATATAATTTTCTTTTAAGTTAGTTTATTTGCATCAAAGATGATATAAATTAAATTGTCAAAAAATCAGAATTAATTTTGTGTATGTCATGTCATTACTAAGGTTTTATTACATGAATGACTGAGGTGCTGCTGAAAATTCTGCCTAAGTAATGCTTTTGATGAAAACTTTGCCAGTTACCATGTGGCTGCTAAACAAAAAAACTGTCAGTAAGATTCCCCCAGAAAACCTCACAGTTGCTTAGTAGTTTGCTTGGAACATGATACTCAAAAGCCACACAAATGGTGCCTACAAAAATAGCATCCCGTGCATACCCATGTTCATAGCAGCACAATTCTCTATAGCCAAGTTGTGGATCCAGCTCAAGGTGCCTGTCAACAGATGAATGTATAAGGAAAATGTGGTATATATACACAATGGAATTTTACTCAACCATGAAGAAGAATGAAATTATGGCATTTCCTGGTAAATGGATATAACTGGAGAACATCCTGCCAAATGAAATAAGCCAGACCTAGAAAGTTAGGGTTGAGTGTTTTCTCTCATATGCAGAAGTGTGAGAGAAACAAAAGGAATAAAAAGGGGATCTCATGAAAATAGAAGGGAGAAGAGGTGGAACAGAGGAAAGGGATTAGGGGGAAGGGGGAGGGGAGAGAAAGAAGGGGTATGAGGGAATGAATAAGACCAAATTACACCAAAAGATGGAAAAAAGAGCCGATGATATTTCCATTTACTCATGAATGCATATATCTTTTTCTGCATATTCATATTCCATATTCATTTTTGCATTGCTGTTGATAGTTAATAAGATAGCTAACTGTAAAAACAGACCACATTATGCAATGTGCACGTATGAATATATCACAATGAAGCCTACTATTATGTAGAATTATAATTCTCTAATAAAAAGAAAAAAATAGTTTCCATTATATCAAGTCCCTGTTGCAAGAGGATATTTTTCTTATCTGTGGCCTCTTTAAAATGTTAATTTTTATGACATAAAATACTCTGTTATGCCTACCCCATTTTCAGAAGTGTTTTGTACTCTGGAATATAAAGACTAATGAAATATGGTCTGTTACAGTTATGGACTTTAAAATCTTGGGTTGGAAGGAGACACATAGGTGAACAACAACAAAGAACTGTAG
Source organism: Ictidomys tridecemlineatus (assembly GCF_052094955.1). Classification (NCBI taxonomy): domain Eukaryota; kingdom Metazoa; phylum Chordata; class Mammalia; order Rodentia; family Sciuridae; genus Ictidomys; species Ictidomys tridecemlineatus. The sequence continues at coordinate 85,039,147 of NC_135493.1, forward strand.
ACTCTGAATTACAAATCTATTCAGACTACAGTGGGAGTCCAAAGAAGGGACACAGGGGAAGTAGACTAGAGAAATGGACAGAGAATTAGTGTCCCAAGGTACAGGATAAACTAAAAGAGCTGTCTGTTTCTTGTTATTGTGAGAGTGTTCACTGCACATAGAAATTACTTTCAGAGTTTACATCCATGATTCTGTCAGTGTAAGCCCAAAAGAAGTGTGTTTTTCCCTTGCAAAATAGATAATAAAATTATCAGATATTTTAAAAAGCATTTTGCTTCCTTCATTTATTTATTTAGGTACCAGGGATTGAACCCAGGGGCACTTAACCCCTAAGCCACAGGAAGAGGAAAGAAGGGGGAGGAGGGAAAACAGGAGGAGGAAACAGAAGGTGAAGAGAAAGAAGAAGAAGAGGAGGAGGAAGAGGAGGACGAGGAGGAGAAGGAGGAGGAGGAGGAGGAGGAGGAGAAGGAGGAGGAGGAGGAAAAATAAATCATTTTGTGTTTGACAAAATTTTAGCAAATGAAGTCCACTTCTGAGGTCACATCATAGGCTAAAAGATATATAGTTGGTAAATAAGCACATGAAAATGTTCTCAATATATTTTTAATGAAAGAGTTGCAAATTAAAACTATAATGAAATACTGTTATGTTCTTAGAAAGGTTAACACACACATACACATGCATTGAACATACAAAGCTCTCAGTGGTAGAGCACTTGTCTGGCATGCATGAGGCCCTAGATTCATTCCCAGTTAACAAATTTGACAATACTATATGTTTGCAAGGATATGGAGAAAAAGAAGTTTCACTTTTGCTGATGGGAATGCAAAATGGTACACTCACTCAGTTTGAATGACAGTTTGGCAGTTTCTGACACAAAGTCTTAAAGATACAAAAATTCTTCCTTTAGGTATTTGGCAATTAATTTGAAACTATATGTTCATATAGAAACCTGAACACAAATGTTTATCACAGCTTTATTCCTAAATGCTCCAAACTGGAAGCAGCCAAGGAAACTGGTATATTCATATAACAGAATATTATTCAGTTATAAAAAGAATGAGCTGATCATTAGAAGATATAGAAATACCTTCAATACATAATGCTAAGTCAAAGAAGCCAGTCTAAAAAGACTACATACTACATGATTTCAAATATATGACATTAGAGTAAAGGAAAAACTATAGAGACAGTAAAATGGTCAGTGGTTTCTGGAAATTCAGAGGTAGGAGATGAGTGATAAACAGAGGGTTTTTAGGATTGCAAAAATTATTCTGTATACTCTTTGGTGGACATATGACATTGTATGTTTATAAAATATTATATATATATATATATATATATATGCATATGTTGAACCACCCTTGAATCACTGGGATAAAACCCATTGATCATTGTTCATTATCTTCTTGATGTGTTTCTAAATATAGTTTGCCAATATTTTATTAAGAATTTTTGCAGCTCTGTTCATCAGGGATATTGGTTAGTAATTTTCTTTCCTTTATGTTTCTTTGCCTAATGTGAGGGTCAGGGTTATACCAGCTTTATAAAATGTATTTGGGAGTGTTCTTTCTCTTTCAATTTCATAGAGTAATTTGGAAAGACTGGTGTTAGCTTTTTTTTAAAGGACAGGCAGAATTCAGCTGAGAATCTGTTTTCTTTGTTAGAAGGAATTTACTTGCTGTTTCAATTTTATTATTTGATAATGGTCTGTTTAGGATTTTTATATCTTCCTGGTTCAATGTGGGTAGGTCATATGTGTCTAAAAATTTTTCAGTGCCTTCTATATTTTCCAGTTTATTGGTGTATAAATTTTCAAAATAGTTTCTAATGATTCTCTGCATTTCAGAAGTTTATGTGGTAATATCTCCTTTTTTTCACTTTTAATTGCAATACTTTGTGCTTTCTCTTTCTTTTGGTTAGTTTGGCTAAGGGTGTATCAATTTTATTTACCATTTTGAAGAACCAACTCTTGATTGCACTGATCCTGTGTAGTTTTTGTTCTCAATTTTATTAATTTCAGATGTTTTCTTTATTATATCATCTACTGATTTTGGAATTAGTTTGTTCCTCCTTTTCTAAGACCTTGAGGTGTATTGTAGTTTATTTAGTTGAGGTTTCTCTACCTTTTAAGTATAGGTACCCAATACTATAAGATTTCCTTTTAGAAATGCTTTCATACTGTCCTAGAGATGTTGATATATGTTCTCATTTGTTTCTAAGAATTTCTTCATTTCTTCTCTCACCACTTCTTCCTGGATCCATTCTTCACTTAAAAATATCGTTCAATCTCCGTGTGTTTATGTAGTTTGCTAAGACTTACATTTTGACCTAGAATACAGTCTCTTTGGAAAATGTTCTATGAGATTTCAAGAATAAGGTAAATTTAGCTGTTTGGGGGTGAACTATTCTGTAGATGTCTGTTAGGTCCATTTGACTCATAGTATCATTTGTGTTGAAAGTATCTTTGATGATTTTATGCTTTGATTACCTGTCTTTTGGTGTAAGGGTATGTCAAAATCACCCAGGATTGTTGTATTGGGGTCTGCCTGAGATTTAATGTCAAGGAGCATTTTTTATGTAATTAAGTGCACTGATATTTGTGGCATATTTGATTACTATCGTTATATCTTCTTATTGGGTTTGTTCTTGTAGCAGAGTGTAGTTGCCTTCATTGTTTCTCCTGATTAATTTTTGTCTGAAATATGCTTTGTTAAATATGATAACAGCTATTCTTGCTTAATTTTGGACTCCATTTTCATGGAATATTATTTCCATCCTTTTACCTTCAACCTGTGGGTATCTTTGTCTGTGAGATCAGTCTCTTCCAAACAGCATATAGTTGGTTCTCTTTTTCTTATATACTTTAATTAATTTATTTCTATGTGGTGCTGAGGATCAAACCCAGGGTCTTGCATTTGCTAGGCGAGTGCTCTACCACTGAGTCACAACCCCAGCCCCTGGATCTGTTTTTTTGATCCATTCTGCTAATCTATGTCTTTTAGTCAGGCAGTTGAGACCGTTTATATTTAGTGTTTGTATGGATATGTTTTGTGCTTTCTGCCATTTTGATTTTTTGCTCTATTTAATTCTGTTTTGATTCTCATTTAGTAGATTATTCTATTGATATTCCTTTATTTGGCAGTTTGGGGTTTGTTTTTGGGATCCTGTTTGTGCAGTCTATCTTTGAGTGTTCTTTGTAGTGCCAGCTTGGTGGTCATGAATTCTTTTAGTGCATCTTTATTGAGGAAAGTTTTTATTTTCCCCTCAAATTTGAAAGAGAGCTTTGCTAGATAAAGCAATCGTGGCTGGCAATTGCTTTCTTTTATTGTTTGGAATATCTCATTCCAGGCCCTCCTTGATTTTAGGGTCTGAATTGAGAAATCAGAAGAGAGCCTTATTGGTTTGCCTCTAAATGTGACCTGATGTTTCTCTAGTACAACTTTTACAATTCTTCTATTATTTTCTACATTAGGCAGTTTGATTATGATGTGTCTTGAGAGATTATGATCTAGTCTATTTGGAGTCCTATTTACATCCTGATTTAGATGTCTACTTCATTTCTGATATAGGGAACATTTTCTGTTATTATCACATTAAAGATGTTCTTAATGCCTTTAGTTTGTATCTCCATATTCTCTTCCATGCCATTAATTCTCAAGTTTGGTCTCTTGATGTTGTTCCATAGTTCTCATATATTATTATATTTTGTGTACTCAAATTCATGTATCCTGTCTTCAAGGCCTGAGGTTCTGTCATCAAGCACTGAAGTTCTATTTTATATGCAGTCTAATTTGTTGGTGATGCTTTCAAGTGAATTTTTAACTTGATTCTTTGTGTCTTTAATTTCCAGGAGTTCTGATTGTTTTTCAAAAGTATTTCTATTTCTGGGACTGGGATTATGGCTGAGCGGTAGAGCATTCAGCTAGCAAGTGCAAGGCCCTGGGTTCGATGCTCAGCACCACATAAAAATAAGTAAAGTAAAGGTATTGTGTCCAACTGCAACTAAAAAAATAAATAAAATATTTTTTAAAAGTCTTTCTATTTCTGTGTTTTTTTATTTCCTGTATTTGCTCTCTTAATTCATTCTTAAATCTTCTTTACATTCATGGAGCATTTTAGTAATCAGTTTTTGGTTGTTTTCTCTGACCCACCTTTCCTACCATACCATCCTCTGTCTCTACCTACTCTCCCCTATCCCCTTAGTGGCCACTACTATGGCTGACAGCTAAGTTAGCACATCTCTAGTAAATCATTTCTTATATTCTGTTCAAAGTTTCTGACTTTCTGTGTCTCTATAGTTTCTTTTACAGTCCAGTATATAGTTTTGGTGAATTCCCTTTGTTCCCCATCTTGCTGGGGAGCACTCTTCCTGCTTTATAAGTTTGATGCTGAGGAACTGCTGGAAGTATGCCCACCTTCTAATCTGCCATCTTTGCTCCTCCTGTTCTGAATTTCTTTTATGGGCAGGAAATACATATTTTTTTGTTTCTCTTATTTATAAATAAGCACAAGATTGAATTCATAAGCCAACAGGATTTTTATTACAGTGTTTATAATATACAGTGTGTTTACAAAGATCAGCTGAATGAATGATTTTATGCATCACTTGTATATTCTAAGGCATATATTAGATTTGTACTATGTGTCTTATACTCTGATTTCAAAAATAAGTAAAACAGGGTTCTTCAAGATTGCCATATAGGCCTGGGGTTATAGCTCAGTGGTAGAGTGCTTGCCTAGCAAGTGTGAGGCACTAGGTTCAATTCTCAGCACTGCACATTAATAAATAATATTATTAGTAAACAAATAAAATAAAGGTCCATTGACAACTAAGTATACTTAGATAGATCCACCTTCTTTTAGCTATGTTTTATGCCAATTTAGCCTATTGTGCTACAATAGGAATTCTTTTTAAAAAATATTTTTTTTTAGTTGTACTTGGACACAATACCTTTATTTTATTTATTTTTATGTGGTGCTAAGGATCGAACCCAGGGCCTTGTATGTGCTAGGAGAGTGCTCTACCACTGATCCACTACCCCAGTCCCCATACAATAGGAATTCAATGTGGCTTTTTATTGGAATATAATTCACAACCTAAAGATTGGCCCTATTGAAGAGTATAATTTAACACATTTTAGTCTTTTCTCAGTGCTATGCCAGCATTACAAATATTTAATTTCAGAAATTTTTATTACCCTGAAAAGAAACATAATGCCCATTAGCAGTCACTCCTACCCAGTTTGCCAGACCTTCACAAACATTAATCTATAGTCTGTCTCTATGTATTTTCTTATTCTAGCCATTTCATATAAATGGAATTGAATAATATGTGGCCTTTTGAGTTTGGCTTCTTTTAGTTACATATAGTTTAAAGGAAACTTTCTATATTACAGCATGTATCATTATTTTATTCCTTTTTATAAAGATTGACACCATTTTTGATATCTCAGTGCTGACAATTTTGAACCATAATCCCTTACCCTTCCTCTTCTATCTCAAATCTGGAGAAGTTGATGAGAAGGACTGATTTGTTTCTTGCTGTGACACCAGACATGATATTATTTGAATATTGTTTGTCCCTATAGAAACTTGTTTTGAAATTTAGCCCTATTGTGAAGTATTAAGAGAGTGGAAAAATCAATCCTGCTATAGTGTTTATAGGTGGCCTTTGGAAGAGACTAGGATTAGATAAACATCATCTATTGAGAGTGGCATACTTTGATAGGGTTTTTTGATTAGTTTTTTTTTTGATTAGGTTTTCATAGAAAAGGGAAAATGACCAAGACATACACATATGTGCATATCCTACATCTTGCCTCATGCTGACCTGTGTTACCTTGGGACTCTGCAAGTAAAAAGCTCATCACAAGATGTGGGCTCTCTAACTTGGACAAGAAGTGTAAAAGAAAATAAACTTAATTTATTTATAATTTACCCAGCCTGTGTTATTAGCAACAGAAAACAGACTAATTCAAGATGGAAGTTCAAACCAGGGATGTTTGACCTCTCACCTTGACCTTAAGTCCTAAAGCCAAGTTTCTCTCTCTACAACTCACAAGCCATTTTCAAGCCGCTTGAAAGCCACAGTGATTGCCCAAGGAAATCTCATGTGCATAATCATTCTTCTTTTCATCCTTGTTGGTGTGAAATATCCTATTGATTGATAATGAAGCTTCTCCACAACAAAATTTAGATGGAGATACACCTGCCTCCATGAGGGGCCACAACAATTGATGCAGTAAAGAGCATAGTCTAGATGATGACTACCATTCATGGGGATGGTTATTTTTAATTTTATTTTACTGATAGCTGTTTTATTTGTCTGATCGCAAGGAGGCACTTTTCAGATACTGCTAAGTCTAGGGCCCTTAAACTCTATGATCTTTAAGCTGAGCTTCTTTGTAATGCATTTGATGAGTTGTACTGAAACTTCTTATAGATTTAACACACTCAAGTTTGGAGATTAGATAATTCACAGGGATAATACAGATGACATCCTCCATAAAGTTGCCTTGTGTCATTTGTCTTGACCAAGACCTACCTGATCTTAGAAAGACTTCAGCATAAACTCTGAATGGTGCTGGGCCCCTCAGGGGAATGAATGGCCATAGTCCTTTAACCGATCGGTTGCCCATCTCAAATAGGCATTGGTCTCCATTGTATAAAGTGTTCAGCTTATCAAAGAGAAGTTATTATAGTGAGAAAGTAATTATTAGAGGGGGGTGGAATGCAGTCATATGCTGAGTTCCACGCTCCTATAGGTGACTCACTTGGATCTTTCAAAATGCCTTTGTTTCTGTCACTGCTGCCTATACCTCTTCCACAACAATGATCTTGATGCTGATCATCATAAGAAAAAAATACCCAGGAAAACCCCACAGCACACCAAGGGGTTAATTCAAACCTGACTTGAGTCATGGGCCTTGAAATCCTATAAAGTAACTATTGCCATGTGGAGGCCATTAACTCTGATGATATTGATATGAGGCTCTCTGGAAGAAGGAATTTATAAATATGAAGAGAGAATTTCACTCTCCCAAAGCAGCAGGGTGATGATAAGGGAAGGAAGGAAAGAATGGGGAGAGAGGGAAAAAAAAGAAAAAGAAAACTGGGTTAGAGAAGGGGAAAAGCCTGAAACAAAAGTTTCAGTTTGATAAAATGGGAAATACAACACTTACTAAATGCATTTATAGAAGAAAATGATATGAGGGTGCTGTTGACTTCTGTGCCTCTACAACATAGGTTATGAATAAATTTAATATCTAACACCTGCTGATTTGCACCAACTGGCAAATCTTCATGATCTAATTAATACTGAGGCTCAAATTACTATTATACTTGGGAGCCCCTCTAAATTTAAACCAGGTATGCCCTATATGCCTCAGGAAAGTTACTGAACATAAAATAGAGGGCAGATACACATTCCTCTCAAGTGCACAAGGGCCATTCACCAAGATAGACCATATGTTAGGCCATACATCTTGATAAAATTAAGATGGTGTAAATCATCTCAATTGCCTTTTCTGATCACAATGTTATAAAATAAGATATTGGTAAAAGGAAGAATTTTGGAAATTAAGTAACACACTTCTCAACAATTAATGGGTCAAAAAATAAATAAAAAGGGGCTGGGCATGCCTGTAATCCCCCTACGTGAGAGACTGGGGTAGATGTCTCAAAAGTTCAAGGCCAGGGGCTGAGGTTGTGGCTCAGAGGTATAGCCCTCACCTAGGCGATAGGTTCGATCCTCAGCACCACATTAAAAATAAATAAAATAAAGGTATTGTGTCTGACAATAAATAAATAAATAAATAAATAAATAAATAGTTCAAGGCCAGCCTGGACAACATAGACTTTATCTCAAAATAAAATTACAAAAATGAAATCACTCAAATTCTGTTATCTGTATGTACAAATATGTCAAAATGAATTCCATTATTATGTATAATCATAGTGCACCAATGAAAATTTTAAAATTAAACTACAGGTATTTGGGGGAGGGACTAGGGATGCTCAGTTGTATAGTGTCCCCCTGGGTTCAATCAGTAGTACTGCAAAAGAAGAAAGGAAGAAATTTAAAAACTCAAAATAGGATCTTTGGATGAAAGAAAATGAATGCATAATGTATGGGACACACCAGAAGCAGTCCTAAGATGAAAGGGTATAAAGAAAAAAAACATATATTAATAAAAAAATAAAGATCTCAAATGCACATCATAAGTTCATACTTCACACTTTTATACCTCAAGAAACTAACGACAAAAACAAAATGCACGCGCGCTCACACACACACAAACACACACACACACGAACTGAGTCCAAAGTCAAGATAAAAAAGAAAATAAATATTAGAATAGAGATAGAAGAAAACAATAGAAAAGAGAGAAAAGAGCTGATTTTTTAAAAAGATAAAAATGACAAACCTTTAGCTATACTAATGAGGGCAAAAGAGAGGACTCAAATCAAACAATAATTGAAAGATGAGACATTATAACTGATATCACAGAAATAAGAAAACACTGTGAACAATTACTTGCCAACAAATTTAAAAACCTACAAGAAATGAATGAATTCTTAGAAACAAACAACCTACCAGGAAGAAATCATGAAGAAATAGAAAATCTAAACAAATGAATAACAAAGATGTTGAGTCAATGGGCTGAGGTTGTGGCTCAGTGGGAGAGTGCTTGCTTAGCGCATGGAAGCATTGAGTTTTATCTTCAGCACCACATAAAAATAAATCAATCAAATATTTTTAAAAAATATTTTTTAAAAGCTATTGAGTCGTGAAGCACTAAGCAACTCAGTGAGACCCTGTCTCTAAATAAAAAATACAAAATAGGGCTGGGGATGTGGTTCAGTAGTCAAGAGCCTCTGAGTTCAATCCTCAGTACCTCTCTGCCCCCTGCAAAAAGATGTTGAGTCAAACATAAAAAGTTTCCAACAAAGAAAAGCACAGAAACAGGATTATGTTAATGGTAAATTCTATTAAAGATCTAAGAAGGAATTAATGCCAATTCTTTTTAAATTATTTCTGATAATTGGAGAGAGGGAAACATTGCCAAACTCATTTTACAAGGCTAACATTTTCCTGATATCAAAGCCAGATAAGGAAACTACAAGAAAATTACAGAGCAATATCCATGATGAATATATGTGCAAAAATTCTCAGGGGAATACTAGCAAACTTAATTCAACATCATTTTAAAATGATAGTGCACCATGACTGAGTGAGATTATCCCTGGGATGCAAGAATAGTTAAGCATATGTATATTAATAAATGGGATATACTGTATGAACAGAATGAAGGATAAAAATAAGATCATTCATAATAAATGCTGAGAATAATTTGAACAAAATTCAACAGACTTTCATAATAAAAACTTCCCACAAATTAATATAGAAGAAAATTTCATCCTTATAATAAAGCCATGTACAATAATCCCACAGCTAACATCATTCTATACAAGAAGGGACAAGATAGGAGTGCCCACTAATGTCATTTTTATTCAGTGGAGTACTGAAAGTTCTAGCTAAAGCAATTACAAGGTAAAAAGAAATAAAAGACATCAAAAAAGAAAAGGGAGAGGTAAAATTTTCTATTTGCATCTGATATGATTCTATATATAGAAAACACTAAATATTCCATCAAAAGTTGTTAGCACTAATAAACAAATCAATCAAAACACTCTGGAACTCATAAACTAATTTGGAGGAAGCTTTTAGCTACTAATAATTTTCCAACATTATATTCTTTTTTTTTTCTTATGGGATTCTGATGACACACGTTAAGCCTTTGGTATTATCTCGGAGATTCCAGTTTTCTTGAATAATACTCATTCTAAAACTTAACTGACCACCTACTAAACAATATGTGGGTAAATGGAGAACTAGAAGTTAAAATTATGGAATTTATTAAAAAAAAGACAATGAATGAATATATAATCAGGATCTTTGTCATTCCTTAAAACATGGCCAGAGGAAAATCCAAAGCCATAACTTCTTTTATCAATATAAATTAAAGAATGATAACAATTAATTAAATTTTCAACTCAAAAAACTAGAGAAAGAATTAAAAAGTAAATCAAGGGAAGCAAGTACCAGGAAGGACATAATAAATATAAAATAAGAAGGTAGGATATAGTGATGATGTAGAAAAGAGAAAAAAAACTTTTTTCTGGTTTCTTTAAAAATAAAGACATACCACTAGCTAACATAATCATGAAAAGAGGAGAAAACAAATACATATAAAATAAGAAATTGCAATGAAAAAATAACTATTGAATCAGAAGAAATGTTTAAAAATCACTGAGCCCACTTAGCAGACTTCTATGAAAGTAAATTTTCATTTAGAAATTATGAGGTAGATAATTTCTTAGGAAATACATATAATCAAAATTGAAATCACTAGTTACAGAAAACTTAAAGAGATCAGTTTTCCTAGAAGAAAATTATTGAGTAGTCCACGAAAGAATCTCAAGGCCTAGATGATTTCACAAAGGCAATCTATCAAACTTTCTAAGATTGTATTGTCTCAATAATACTGAAATTGTTTTAGAGTGTTAAAAACCAAGGAGAACTTCTTATTTTTTTTAAATAGAGCAATTATGACTTTGATATCTATGGCTAATACATATAGTATGAAAAATAAAAATATAGAATATTAAAAGTTAGAATGCATTTGTACACAGATTCAATACTTTAAGAAAATATTGGGGCTGGGCTTATAGTTCAGTGGTAGAGCACTTGCCTAGCATATGTGAAGCACTGGGTTCGATTCTCAGCACCACATATAAAAAAATAAAAAAAGAAAGAAAGGTCTATCAACAACTAAAAAAATTTTAAAAAGAAAATATTATACCACAGTGAAGATGATCTTATCCCAAGAATGCAAAGTTGATTGAATATTATTAATTCCATAAACCCATAATGTTAATAATTCTAAGAAAAAAACATGTTTCTATTGATGACTAAAAAACGCCTTTGAAGAAATTCTATACTTTTTTTTATTATTATTGGTACCAGGGATTGAACCCTGTGATCTTATCCATTGAGCCATATCTCCAGTCCTTTTTATTTTATTTTATTTATTTTCAAACAGGACCTTGCTGTATTGCTTAAGGCCTCCCTAAGTTGCTCAGGCTGGTCTCAAACTTGTAATCCTTCTGCCTCAGCCTCCTGAGTCACTGGGATTACAGTTCTGCACCAATGCTCCAAGCCTATACTCATTTTTAAAAAAAATATTTATATTTTAGTCATAGGTGGACACAATACCTGTATTTTTATGTGGTGCTGAGGATCTAGCCCAGTGCCTCACACATGCTAGGTGAGCGTTCTACCACTGAGCCCCAGCCCCAGTCCCTATACTCATTTTTTGATAAAAGGCAATGATAAATTTTAATGGAAGAAGCATTAAAGGCATTTCCACTACAATCAGGAACCAGTTAAAGTTGCTTACTCTCTCCGCTATGATTCAATAGCCACTGCAATTAAGCAAGAGAAATTCACTAATGACATAAGGATTAGAAAAAAAGGAAGAAACATTATCTCTATTTACAGATGATATGAATGTGTACCTGGAAAATCCCAGAGAATTAATGGTAAAAATAACTTGAATAATAAAACAACTCATTAGAGGGGCAGGCCACAAAATACATAAATGATAACCAATTATTTTAACAAATAATAACCAATTAGAAGACAAAACAATAGAGAAAACCCCATTTACAATAGCAACAAAAAGAAGATAGAAATCTTTTGTATAAGGCTGTACCTGTAGTTAACATATATTGTGGGGCTGGAGGTGTAACTAAGTAGGAGAGCAATGGCCTGCTAAAGTGAGGACCTGGGTTCAATCCCAGCATAGATCAAATGCTAAGTGCTTTTGCCATAGTATAAATGAATAAATAATACAGTTAAGCAACCTAAAAATACCCTTAGGGATACATTTTTGTAATATGCAAGACTTATTCAAGGAAAACTTTAAAACCCTCTTAAAAGGCAAAATAAGAAATTCAAACAAATGGAAAGACATCCCTTACTTTGGATAGGAAGACTCAACATCATTAAAATTTCAGATCTCCTCAAATTAATTTTAAATTTTTGCAATCCCAATAAAGATATCAATGTGCTTTTTTAAAAAAATATATATATATTTCAAATTGGTAGAACTAGGCAAGTTGATGTTAAAATTTATGTAGAAAAATAAAGTTAAGAATTTCCAGGGAACCACTAAGAAAGAAAAGCTTTTTAAAAACTTGTCAAGTGGCCTAGTCCTAGAGGACATTAACACACATTATAGAAGCCTGTATAATTAAAACAATGTACAGTGGGCTTATGAACATGTAGGAATGGAATAAAATAGAAAATATGGAAAATACTCAAATAGAATTGCAATGGAGAGCCTGGTGTGGTGGCACACATCTGTAATCCCAGCAACTTGGGAGGCTGAGGCAGGACGATCACAAGTTCAAGGCCCCTGGGTTAAATCCCCAGTACTCCCCCCCAAAAAAGATGGATTTAAAAAAAAAAGAAATGCAATGGACCTTTGGGATATAATCAACATGGCATATAAATATATTAGAACTAAATAGACTTTTAAAATAAATGGTGCTTGGACATTTGACTAGACATTTGGAGAAAAAATAGAGACATATTGTATCTTTCACAGAAAGAAACTTCAAATAGATAAGGAATCTAAATGTGAAACACTATATCACAAAAGTCCTACTATTGGGCGAATTTTTTAACCTAGGTTTAGGAAACATTTTTAAATATCAAGATACAGATGCAACATAAAGAGAAAAGATTGAGGAATGTGACTCCATAAAACTTTTCAGAAAGATGATTTCTACATGTTAAAAAATGATCAAAATTTTACTAATGAACTGGGAGAAAATATTTGCTACTTGGGCAACAGACAAAAAGCTAATATTCTTAATATAGACTAAACTCTTAAAAATTAAGGCATGGTGTGTCCTGGCATCAGTTGCATCCACAGGTCACTAAGTTTTTCAAAAGTAAACTGTAAATAGATTGAAAAGGGATTGGCACAGTGGAGAGAGGGGAATGGGGAAGTGGGTGGGGGAGTGCTGGGGACTAAATTGGAGCAGGTTGTGTTCCAGGCTTTTGTGATAATGTCAGTGTGTATTCTGGTGTTGTATATAACTAAAAAGAATAAATTTTTAAAAACTGAGGGATAGAAGATGAGAGATTTCTTTCAGAAATTGCACTTCACTTATGTTTCCACATTGGTTTGCTTTTCTCAACAGTAAGGTGTAGGGCTTTATCACTATCAAACACAAATAGAAATACCTCATTCTGTTTAAATCCTTCATAGTACAGCATTCCACTGGGTGGCATAGTTTAATGAATGGTTTTGCTTTTTATGGTACTAGTAGATTTGGCAGATGGATATATAAGGACAGATAGATGATAGATAGATAAATAAAGCTCTAGAGAGCACCTACTATGAATCAGTCACTACTAGATGCCCTAGAAAAAAGGAAGAAAACATAGCCCTTGCTATCATGGAGCTATTTGAATAGTGAGGACAGACAATAAAGATAATCTCATACAAGAATTTTCTCCTGCCCTTCACATCCCAACCTAGCTGCTGTCTTATCTTGAGAAAGTGGGTTACTCTCTGATAGTCATCCTATACTCCCTCCATAATTGGATAATTTCTCATCTACCAAGTTAACAAAACATCTTCTGTCAACACCAATGACCTCCAATGTAAATAACACAGTGGATGTTTATCATTCCTCTTCTCATCTTAATTAAAATCTCTATAAGGATTGACACTTGGTGACAGTCTCCACTCCTTTTTTTAAAAAAATCCTTTTAAGCCACTATATTTTGGTATTCCTGATGGAGACTGAGTATCAAACTCTTCTCATCAATTCTAACCTCATATATCCAATTGATTTATAGACTTTACCACATGAATTCCTTTGATGCACCACAAATTCAGTGAGAGTATAAATGAATTATCTTCTTTCCATATGCCAAATTTCTCTTGATTCTCAGTTCCCATACTGTCTTAGCTAGTTTTCAATGATGAATTCCTATGAATGATAACTCTTGATTTTCATATCCCTGTGAAGTTACTTGCCACATTGAATATGGTCTGTCCTGTAACTAAAGAAGAAAATGGAGGTGATGATGTGCCATTTCTGGATCTATGCCTTAAGAAAGCCCAGAAGCTTCCCATTTCACACTATAGGGAGCCCCAATTTCCTTGAAACACATTCAGCTACCTCATTGTATAGTCCTTATGGAAAATTCATGTTGGGAGGGAGAGGCTTTGCGACTACATGGAAAAAAGACCTAGTAGTCCCAAATGAGTCTTGTTTTCTAGCTCCCCTTTCCAAGTCCCCTGATGTGGGTAAAGATTCTTAGAGTTTCTAGCTTAATCAAACAGTCCCATGACTGTTGACTCAAACAAAAACATGTGGACCAGAAGAAGAAAGCAACATATAATATAGAGGAAATAAAATGGTGGTTGTTTTAAGCTATGTACAGCTTTCCCTAATGTCCACCACCACCACTAACATACACAACCATATAATGAATTTTAATTCTCCTCTCCATTAAAGACAAATATATGTTCAGTCTTGCTCTTATGGTTGGAATATATATGTTCCCCTAAAAGTCATATGTTGAAATTTAATTACCAATGTGATAGTATTTAGAGGTAGGACTTTTAGGATGTTATTAAGTCATTAAGAGACCTCCTGAATGGGACTGGTGTCATCATAAAAGAGGTACAAGGAAACCGGGCTAGGTGGTGCATGCCTGTAATCCCTGTGCTTGGGAGGCTGAGGCAGGAGGATCGTGAGTTCAAAGCCAGTCTCAGCAATGGCAAGGCACTAAACAACTCAGTGAGACCCTGTCTCTGAATAAAATACAAAATAGGGCTGGGGATGCAGCTCAGTGCTTTAGTGCCCCTGAGTTCAATCCCTGGTACCGCCCCCCCTCAAAAAAAATAGAAAAAGAGTTACAAATGAGTTGTTTTTCACTACTACATCAGGATGCAGCAAGATTTGTTATCTGTAAGGAATGGGCCTTTCAATTCACATTTCCTCCATTTCCCTCCTTTGTTCCCTCCCTCCATTCTCCTTCTTCTACTTTTCTTCCTTTCTATTATCTATTTATTTCTGATTGGTTCCTACTGCTTATACATGAAGGTGAAATTCCCTATGGCATATTTATATATGCACATAGCATGATTTTTAGAAATCCCATATTTCTTTTTTAGTTTTCGGCGAACACAACATCTTTGTTTGTATGTTGTGCTGAGGATCGAACCCGGGCCGCACGCATGCCAGGCGAGCGCGCTACCGCTTGAGCCACATCCCCAGCCCAATCTTCCTTATATCTTTATGATGTCTGATCCTGCCCTCCTTCTTTTCTTTATTTTGCTCTAGCTTCCACATACAAGAGAAAACAATTGACCCTTGATTTTTTTAGTCTAGCTTATTTCACTTCGCATGATGTTCTCCATTTCCATCCATTCACCACCAAAGAATTTGAACACATTATTGGGTTAACATTATTGAGCTTATCAAAAAGATTCATACTTGTCCTACATGCAAATATATTACTCCATACCAAAGGCCCCCAAAGTCTGATTCCATTTCAACATCAAATAAAGTTAAAAACCTATGGCAAGCTAGATTTTTTTTCCTACAATGTGCCTCAAATTCTTTTATCCTCTGCCAATTGCCCAATTCTAAAGTCAGTCCCATACTTTGGTTATTTGTTACAGCATTATTTCACCTCTGTTGCTTGAGTATGTACTAGTTTCCTATTGATTCTGTAACAGATAATCACAAATTTAGGGATTAAGACAACACATACTTATTTTTCTACATTTTTGGAGGTCAGGAGAAAGAATTGGTCTTACTAGGTAAATATTATGGGTTAGGCAAGGCTACATGCCTTCTGCATGCTCTGTACTGAATTCATTCCTTGACTATTCTCAGCTTTTACAAGCTGCTTGTATTCCTTGGCTCACAGATTCTAACTCCATATTCAAAACTAAAAGAGTAGCATCTACAAATTTATCCCTTTGACCTTTGCTTTCAGGGCCTCACTTCTCTGAATGGGAAGTTGACCCTTCAGCCTTCCTCTGTACATAGCTTAAAAACAACCGCCATTTTATTTCCTCTATATTATACGTTGCTTTCTTCTTCTGATCCACATGATTTTGCATTGGGTCTACCTGGAAATTCAGGATAATCTCCTCATCTTAAGATACTTAATCACACATGTATAGTCCTTGTTGCCATGTAAGGTTCTGAGGATTAGGACATAAATACCTTTGGGAGCCCATTATTCAATGAAGTACAGTCCTCAATTCCAGTTCTCCCACTTCTATGCCCTGAGTCTTCAAACTGATCATTGACAAAACTATTTGGAACCAACATAGGATTGCTATTGAATGTTGCATCACAGATACCCCCAATATTTATATTTTGCATTAAGGAGTATACTCTCTAAAATCCACCTAATTCTTCCCAGACTCAACTGTGGTTTCTAGTACTGTAGCCCAGATACAGATCCATATATCTAGAAAGGAAGTTTGGACAGAGTGGGTAAATAAATAGGGTAAGAGTCTTTTCCCGAGGAAGGAAACATTTCCGAGAAACAAATAGTTTAGTGCCCAGATGAGAGTCACCCTGATTGAAATAATCAAGAAAAGTTTCAATGGAGACAAAAAGTAGGCCTTTGAGATGAATAGAATATTGACAATTGAAGAAGGGATTGCTGAATGGAGTTGTAAGAAGAGCAAAGAGCATTTGCAAAGATGCAGAGATCAAAGCAGGTATGGCTGATTCAGGACTCCTGTAGAACAGGTCATTATGGATGAAGGGAGCAAAAGAAGAGTGAGAGGTTGGAATGAAGTACAAAAATAAGAAAACAGTATCCACTGACCTTAATGGAGTGGAGAGAGAGAGAGAGAGAGAGAGAGAGAGAGAGAGAGAGAGAGAGAGAGAGAGAGAGAGAGGAAAGAGAGAATGACAGATATTCAATGCTTATTGAGCAATATGTTAATTGATTAACATACATTGGTATGTTAATGATTAACATACAATGGTATTGTTAATGTTAATGATTAACATTCAATGGTATTCACCATTAGCTGGAGTGAGCATTTTTTGGTAAACATTACAAAAATTCATAATATGAGATGGCATACTTGAAATTCCAGCCCTAGATTTTCCACAAAGTCAGTGCTACCCAAAATGTGGTCTGCAAACTATGGATGGTACCTAAGAGGTTATTATTGGCACACATGGACAAAGTTGTTATTGTTGTTGTTTTCAATAGTAATATGTTGGTTTATTAGTCTAAAAGTAATATTTAATCCTCATCCAGGATTTTTGAAGAAACGAATAAGAGCATTTCCAGAGCATAGTCCAAGGGAGAAAATGCCATAAAATCCTCTCTAAACATGCCTCATGCCTTTAATGTTTCTCACCAGGCAAAAGCTGTAGATCAGAATCCTCCATGCCCAGTCATAAACCCACCCCCACAGAAGTTCCAAATCCCAGCACTTACTAAATGTATAGTTTTCAGTTTACTGAGCTCTATGTGCCTCAGTTCCCTCACTTATAAAATGAAGATAATAATAAAAATTACATTTTAGATTGTAGTTAGGAATCAATGAGTGAAAGCTCTGAGAACAGTGCCCAAGATAAGGCAAATGCCATAAATTATATTTTCAAAAGAGAAAAAAATCAACAGATCAGTCTTTTCTGTCAATATTGTCTCTTGGGTCTCCACTACCCAAAGTCTGGGTACAAAGCTTTGATCACCTGCAAGACATCTGCTCTACCTCCAGCTGCATCTCATATCTCTGGCTACTAGCCATTATCTCCCCTATTGCTTCACAAGGATGATAATCTTGTTTCCTTCTCAGATCCTATTACATTCTTTAAGTCACCAGCTTTGCACTCAAAACCCTCTTTACAAACCACCATTTATATTAAGAGGCGGGAAGTTATAAGTAACAATTATCTTTTCATCTCAAAAATGTTTAAAATAAAAATTGTTTTCCATGAGGTTGTTTCCCAGAAGAAAGTTAACCCTATAGAGGATGGCACAGAGTAATAAGATTCCAAAGAAGAGAACTAAGCAAGCAAGCAGGTTGGCCTGCCCAAGGCAGGTAAGTGCTGCAAGTAGATAATGCAACTTAATGAATAGGATCAAGACAGTTTGTTATTTACAGCACAGCAAAGAACAGGAACATCAGTCAGTCTGAGTGCACTCTTTTACCTGCCCTCAAATCCCACAGGGCCCAGACAGTAATTTTGTACACAGTGTCTTCTGCCATAGCCAGAGAACAAAAGAGCAAGGGCTCTGTACCTTTCATAGCAAGAAATAACAGATTAGTTCCCTTTTCCAGGGAGCAAGTGATCATAATAGTTAAGCTAAGGTCACCTTAATCTATTTAATTTCCTATGAAACTAGCTTTTAAAACTGCTCAATATGAAGGGACAGTGAGGCACTGCCGTTTGGATGTGAGAGACACTTGGGGCCTATGATAAACTACCTTACACAACAGTTAGAAAATCCAGTACAGTGTTATAGCATGTGAGATGAAAAAATGTGCCAGTGTGGATATGTACAGCACTTAACCACTGAATATGGGGGACTAGAAAATGAGGAGCATCTGGAATTGTTTGGGGAGGGAATTGTTACAATAATGAAAAGGGAAAAGGAAAGAGTGGGAATTGCTAGAGCATAAGTTGGGGACTTTCTATATTGTAGGACTCTGAAACTTTAGAAAAAAATAATTATAGGCTCAAATTCTGGCTCGATCACAGTGATCTAAGGGAATAATAATGCAGAAATTTGAATAAACTATGTGAAGATTGAAATAGAATACACTAGACACAATGAAATTTAAGATCTCCTGAATTTTTGTTAATATTAGTTTTCAAGACTTTGGTATTTTGTTTTCATTGTAATTGTTGCTATCTTTATGTCACAGAATCCTTATATACATAAAAGATTAGGCAAATAGTAGAATGAACTGCTTAGCTATGACAAAAATCCTAAAATTAACACAAGCACTGGTGTACAAAAAATGCCTCTCAAATCATAGAGTATATGGATAAGTCTGCCAGTGTATGTGTAGGTCTGTGTAGGTTGACGTAGAAAAATTATGAGAATTCTCTCCCCAACATCAAATAGGAGTCACTTTTGCAAAGTGCCTAATACACAGAGCTCTTCCACACTGTTGGAACACAGACAGGATATATTGTACTAGCTCTGATTAGAAAGAGGGTTATATCTCCAATCAGTGTTATCACTATAAATTAATTATTCAATTAAACAATCCATTGATGCCTACTAGATTTCAGTGAGATTCCTGAAAAATGGCCCTACTTCTCAAAGACCCATCTGAGTGGAAGAAGCAATCATATAAGCATATGGGTCTTAGAGGATAAGTTATGAATTTAAGGTCATAGCACTAGTAGGGATAGTAATAAATTTTCCATCCTACTTCTGCCCAGTCTATGGTCCCATGCAATTGTTTTACCCTATGCTTCCTCTTATGCTGTTCTTCATTTTTAACTTCCTTCCTTCCCTTCCCCTGGTTCTGCTTGCTCAAAAATTATTAAATTATGCATAATAAGTTGATAGACTTGGATCAGGAAACAACTTCTGAGTAAGATGGATGGAAGTCTCTGTATGTTCCTAGTGCTTCACCAGACAACTGTGGAAGTAAAACTCTCCTCATCCGTAAGTAAATCTGGGCTCCAAGGCAAGGCTTTCACCTCCCCTTTTCCAGCTAACAATTGTTGCAGGGAACTTTCTCTCTCTCTCTCTCTCTCTCTCTCTCTCTCTCTCTCTCTCTCTCTCTCTCTCTCCAACTCCCCACCCCCCGCCTTGGTACGACGTTGCTTGAGTGCTGAGCCACATCCCAGCCCTTTTTACTTTTTGTTTTGAGATAGGTTCTAACTAAGTTGCTTAGGGCCTCACTAGGTTCCTGAAGCTGGCTTTGAACTTGTGATCTTCCTGCCTCAGCCTTCTGAGCCACTGGGATTACAGGCATGTGTCACTATGCCCAGTGGGAACTGCTATCTCTTTGTCGTTGAATTAATCTACAGGGCAATAGCAGAAGGTATCATAGATCCCAACCTTTTCAAATTAAATTTCCATCATACTTGGAAAGGGCCTCTAATGCTGCTGTCACTGTTTTGGTGTGTAAATATGTCAGGTATTTTGACCCCCAGTTAGTTAGTTGGTTTCCATATAGGTCCTCTGAACTCTAAACTAGACACTGCAGGGATGTTACAACCTTATGAGTTCCTCAGTTTCCCAAGTTCTCTTATGTTGGTGTGTAAGACAGTTTTTCATCACTGTGACCAAATACTTAACAATAATAACTTAGGGGAGGAAAAGTTTATTTTGAACTCATGGTTTCAGAAGTTCAATCCATGGTCAACCAACTCCATTGCTCTAGGCCCCAAATGAGGCAGAACATTATGGAAGAAGGGCATGTTCTGCTCATGGTGACTAGGAAGCAGGGGTGGGGAGCAGGGAAGATGAACCCTTCCAGGGCATGCCCCCCAGTGACCCACCTCCTCCAGCCATGCCTCACCTGCCTATAGTTACCACCCACTTAATCCATTTATACTAGGATGGACTGATTAGGTTATAGCCCTCAAAATCCAATCATTTAAACTGAATATTCCTGTATTAGCACAGGAGTTTGGGGGGATACTTCCTATCTAAACCACAATTGGGGAGAAGGTGACTATGTCATAAGGAATGATATCTCCATCTCAACAGCAATTTGAGATGTTTCCATGAGGAATGGAATAAAGCCCACCTTTAGAGTACAAAAGCCTTGGATGTGAATCCAATTTCCACTATTTACTCAAATTACCTAATTCATCTCAGGCTATGTCTTTAACTGTAAAAGGGAAATTCTAATAACTATGTCTCAAGTCTTTGGGAAATAATAACCATAAAGTTGGGCATACAGTTGATAGACAATATAGCATAACACTAAAATGAGATATTTATTTGACTCCAGTTTATTGTTGAGTTCCTCATGGCAATGATTCTGTGTGAATCATCTCTGTGTCTTTCAAACCCCTAGCACAGTGTCTCCAACAGAGGATCAATGAATTCTTGTGGAGGACAACTGATAAAGTCTCAGTCTTTTCATATGAGAAATAAATGAGCATGTCAAGTCTGAGGTTTCACAGTTCTGGGGAAATTGCTCATACACTAATGATGAGACTGACATGTGTTATATAGAAGTAAAATGTTTCTGAGTTGTGACTCTTGCCATGATGCTTTTCATTTGTGCCATTGAGCTACAGGTACTACAAACTCACTGTAGCATTTCCAGCCCTCAAATCCAGGCAGGGAAATATGCAGAAGCTTAAAGATCTGGTCTCTTACTGCATCTCTTTTTAAGAGGCAAGAAATATGTCCAAGAAGCTCCTCAGCAGACATCCCCTCAGGGAGCATTGCCCAGCACTAGGACACACTCACAATCATAAATCAATCAAAGATAAAGAAGGGTTTTTGAGACAGGTGTGCATTGACTGTGCCTGTTTCTATGGTCTACCAAATATTTACCTTCCAACTGATCCTTTTTATTTTTCCCGTAACTAAACATGTTTTTTATTCTCAAGTTTTAAAGACTCTTTGCAAATGTCTTCTTTGATTTTATAGTTCAAACTTAACAGGACAAATGCACTCTTCTAGGGTCTCAGTGTTGTGCCCCTGCCCCTTATAAACAACCACTGGAAACCTTTTTTATCCTGGAGATTTCTCCCATCCTTCTGCATCTGTACATGTTCAATGTAAAGAACTTTCTCCCCCCAGGGGATATTCTGGTAATAAATTAGTAGTCACTTATCACATGAATCTCAATAGATATGGAAATGCTGCTTCAATTTTGAGTCTCTGAAATATGAGACATGCCCATGAGTGGCTCACAGATGGCTAAAGTTTACTGAATACTTCCTAAATGCTTTAATCAGGTTAAATTTTAATTATCAAAGCAATATCCATATTAATTTAGGTCTATCAATAAAGATACTGATAGAAAGGTCTAGTGATGTGCTGATAGCCACTCAGCACACACTTAGTGGAAGCAGGACTTTTACCCAGGCAGTCTTTCTCCAGAACCCAATCTCATAACTACTGTGGCACACTGCTTTCACTCAACATCAAAGACAGAATATGCTCATATTCTTTTATTATTTGGGGGAAGCCAAGGTGAACTTATATAAAGGGCACAGATAAAGTTAATAGTAATGCACCTTCTAATTTTTTTCTGAGCATAAACGTGAGGAACTTATAATTAAAACCTAGCACTCATAGATATGCCCAATGAATGCTAAAGGGGCCTTCAAAAAAAGGAGAAAATATCCCTTTTATGTTAGTTGAAAGTAGCAATAACCTAACTTTTGTCTCCTAAGAGCCAGGGTGGGGATTTCCTCTGAAAAAAGAATAGCTTCCTGCTAAACATTCTAGATAAAATTGGATCCTAGGACCTAAAACGAAGGAGCTGTATACCTTCCTCTTCTTTGAATGAGATGAGAGAAAATTTTTCCAACACTTTCTTTTGAACTGGTCATAAGTTTGGCTGATTCAGACATGGGGAAACTCATAGAAAATTCTGGTAGTGGGGGTGGTGAGCTGCCTCTGGCCATTTTGAGACAGGCTGAGAGCCAGGAAAAGAATTAGCATAGTGGGAGTTTCTAGAATTAATATGAGGTCTATGCATGGTTGTCTTAGTGTTTGTGTATTAGTTCTCTCCCAAAGTAAAAGAAGTTTTAATAAATTCTCATTAAATATTATTCTATAATTTCTGCAATGTAGTGGGAAATCAAAGAAATTCCCAAGTTGATGCCTGGAATACAGAGGTAAAGGCAAGAGAACAGAACCCCTCCACTGGTGCCTGAGTGCTGATGGCTGAGGCAGTCACCAGCCTGGAGTGCCCTGTGGAGAAATATCATAAGGGTCAGTGGCAGAGGCTGAGCGAGTGTGACAGCAGGATGAGAAGTCCAAAAAAGACAGAAGGGAACTTTTCCACATTACAGGGAATACAATAGCAGAACCACTTCTAGAAAAACAGATCCATCAAATCCAGTTATTGAAATGACACCTACCACATTGATCAATTTGGTTTTAATAAAGAGTAGTCTAAGGTCTTCAGTATAGTCAGGATTTTAAAAAGTACCTTAAATTTCAACAAAGTTCACAAGATCTGAAGATGAACATCTCTTTGGTGAAAAGGATGATTGCACCAGTGAACCAGCTCAATTGTCTGCTTTTTTTTTAACCTATAAAAAGGAACTGATGATTTCTTCTTCATGTACGTAACACCTACATGAAAATGTTTAGTGTATGGATGTGGTAAAACAGTCACTCTCATAAGCTATTGGTGTGGAGTGATTCAGTCTTTTAGGAAATCAAGTTGAGCCAATGATTAAATATGCAGGACACTGAATCAATATCAATATCAAGTATTTCTTCAGAAGAAAGTAAATATACAGGTGGTCAAATATGCAAGAAAAAGACCACTCATTCATGTATATCTGTTAATATGAAAATATGGAAAAAAAGTTCTAAAATACATTAGATCTCAAATCAAAAGATCATTATCTCTCTCTGGAATGCATTTTCTGGCTACATTTAAATAAGATTATGTGGCCCTTTCTGAGGCAGGTCCTGAGTTGTTCTCCTTAAGTCCTTGACAGAGATCCTGATGGTTTGTGGAAAGCATTCTACCTAGGGGTTATAGTATTAGGGGTTCTGGGTTGTGGAGGTTTCTGGCACACCAGCACACACACCCTCCAGCCAGCACCTCCCGGCATTTCCACTACTTCAGTGTCAGTGCACTAGCTGTGCCCCTATGTAGGAAATGCCATTTCTAGAAGACCTTCTCTGAAAGATTTTCATGGGCTCCTCTCATAGTGTAGAGCTCAATGCTTTCTTCCTTCCTGCTTCACAGAAATCCATGTATTTAAGGGCAAAACCCTCTACCCCTACCCTTTCCATATTTCTACCTCCATCTTCTTCCATTGACCCTACCTCTTCTTTAATGTCCTTTTTCTTCTGAGATGATGTAAGAGGAATTGAATATCCAATTTCGCCATCTCTTCCATCATTCTATACATAAGTGAATTGAGGAGGGAAGATGAAGGTCAAATAAAAAGGAAAGAAGGGGGAAGGGAGAGAAGGGGTAAGAACAGAGAAGAAAAAGAAGAAAGTACAAGGAGAAAAAAGAAAGGGGAAGGAAGAAAGACTTGAGAAGGAAAGGAATAGAAGAAAGAGAAAGGGGAAAAGGAAAGGGAGGAGTTGAAGAACAGGGTAAGAAGGGCAAGAAGCAGAGGGGGCGAAGCAAGGAGCATGCAGTCGGATTGAGGAAGAGAAAGGGGAGCATTAGGAGATAGAGGAGGAGGAGGACCAGGTGATGGAAGTGGTGTGGGGGGGAGAGGGAGAAATTAGTGTACAGGAGGAGGGGGAAAGATAAAAAAGAGTTAGGAGCAAGAAAGGGGGAAGGATATGAAAGAAAGGAAAAGGAAAGAAAAGAGGAGAGAGGGAAGAGGAGTGGATTGGAAGTGTGGGAGAACTTCTGAGTTTGAGGACCCCAGTTCATGTCCCCCCCAGGAACACTTTTCCCAGGAGTGGGTCAGGTCCGTCTCTTCCCTTCTTCCCCCACAGGGACCCCTTTATGAGGGTGCTCCCTGCCTCCTTCAGCCACTTGCATAACAGTGACTGACCGTAATCAGTCACAAGCAGTTGCTGAACAGCTGTCTCCAGAAGCTCCTTCCTTTTCTTGTTTTCTTCCACAAACCAGTGCCTGGAGGGCCATCCACAAGGGTTTTGGGTTCATCCTTCCCCAATTCCTCCCTTCAGCTTTCCATTCTATTACGGAAAAGAGCCTTTCACTGAATGCAGAGTGGCTCTTTCCATAGAGCAGTTGGCTCAGCTGATTTCAAATCCTTCTGCTTCCCCTGCATCAACTTTGCTGTGGAAATAAGCAAGACAGGGTAGGGATCTCTTACCTCTGAGTTTCCTGTTCCTTCCCCTTACATTGCTTTGGGAAGATCCTCAGTGTCTCTATAGGGACAGGAGCCAAGGAGGCCTGGTGAGAGTTCAGGATGAGTTGAAATTGAACAAGTTATGAAGGAAGAGATTCTAAACTAACTTGAAAGAATTCTGGTTCTCTGCCTCTATGCTCACCTCCAGAGTCCCTAACACAGACTGGGCCCCTAGAGGACAAACCTACATCTATTCATACTGTTGGTTGGCCTGGGAACATAGAAAGGAGCTTGGCACAACTGCCACATATTTGCATGAACAGAACGGAATCCTTGGATACCAAAACAGTCTGTGTATACCTGTTACTGTTGCTCTCATCCACAAGCTGGCACAGAGTAGAAACTTGTTAAGTGCCTATCAGAAATGAGCAGTTTGTTCTGTGATCATTTACCCCAAATGCTGGGGCATAAGGTGTGTACAGAAACACACAGCAAAGGTGGGTTTCTAAGAAAAAATCCAGTGTGCTCATGTCCTTTCCCTGTATTTATGAATGATTTTTCTTTCCTCCTGGAAATGGCAGGTGGATGTTGAATGACTTTATGGATATACAGAGGTTGAATAAATGGTTGGATGTATACATGAAGACAAGATAAATGTGGTTGGACAGAGATGGATGATTAGACAGTTGGATAGATGAATAAATGGATGAGTGAAATGATGTGTGGTTGAAAAAATAAATGGTTTGATGGATGATGGTATGAATTTTCTGATGGATGAGTGGATGGATAAACAGCTATGTAAATGAACGACTTACTAGACTGTGGCTAGATAGGATGCTGGTGAAATAGATAGATGGATGGATAGATAGTTGCCAATTGATTAGATGAATGGGTGGATGAATGGTTAGTTGCAAAGAGCACTGGAGAGACTATACAAATGGAAGATTGGGTAGATGGCTGGCTGATAGATGACTACATGGTTGAATGTTTGGAGAGGTGGTTAACTAAATTGGATTCTGCTGCGGATTTTTTTTGTTTTGCAATTGAAAAACATTTTTGAGGGGTATGAGGGATTGAACCCACAGGTGCTTAACCACTGAGCAACATCCCCAACCCTTTTATTATTTATTTATTTGTATTGGTTCTTTTTAGTTTTATATGACAGTACAATCCATTTTGATATATGATGCTTTTTAAGTTCCTGCCTGGTTTTGACCAGTCTGTATACCTAAACATTTACTCTATTTCTCATCTTCATTTCCTCTTCCTATTTTCCTCAGAGAGTCTGGGGTGAAAATAATAATTTTTATCATTCTATGAATTAATTTAATTAATTAATTCCATAAAAGTTTATGATATCTACCCTAGATATCAAAACTTTGGGTCTGGGTTGGTAAAAACTCAAAGAATCGAGAAATGATGACTGTGATTAAGCAATCAATAGACCAGTGGGGAGATATTAAGTTAATTACTATACCAGTAACTATGTTATTACTTATGAAAATTATGACAGTGAGTGTTTTGGTCAATGACAAATTCAAAAGGCTTTGGAATGTGATTACCAAATGCCTGGGCATAGTAAGGAGTTTAGCATGACTCAGCCAAGGAAGTGATATAAGGGGAGCTGGAGAGGCAAAAGGGTTAGATAACGTTTAGGCTACAGATCATTGACAGGACATTTGTGTTTACTATGAGTGAAGTGTGAAGTAGAGAAGGGTTTTACTACAGAAGGCAAGTGACTTAATACACATTTCAACAAGATTCATGTGTCTTGTAGCGTTTACCAAGGAAATAAAAAAGAGAATATGTGATTGGTGTGGTGGCACACCCCTGTAATCCCAGTGACTCCATAGGCTGAGGAAGGAGAATTGCAAGTTCAAGCCCAGCCTCAGTGACTTAGTGAGATCCTGTCTCAAGATTAAAAAAAAATAACAAAAATGACTAGGGATTTACTTCAGCAGTGGAGCCCGCCCTGAGTTCAATCCCCAGTACCAAAGAAAAGAAAAATGAAAGAGAGCACAGCTATTAAATACCTTGCTTATTCCTCAACATCTCCTCCAAGCACAGCTGCTCTGTGTTCCCTGGGAAAAAATAGAACAGTGATACTTTCAGTCCTCAGGTACCACACCATAACTGCTCCCACAAGTCCAATTTCAGGGTTCAGACTTGTCTGATGTCACATGAAAAATCTTGCATAGACCTGGGAACGGTCTGAGTTATCTTTCTTTTATTCCATCTTCTTCACCTTTCTGAAGATCACTATGACACCAACCCTCTCTTGTATGTGCACCCATGTTCCATATAAGTACCAAAGAACCATGGAATTTACAAACGGCAGTGTGAATATGGACAGAATAAACCTAGTTTTACATAGACCTTAAACTGCATTAGGGAGATACAATAACCAAGATGTAAATATATCAAGTCAGGTAAGAATAAGGGCTCTAATGAAAAAAAAAATTCAAACAAGTAGAATAGAATCGGGAGTTAATAGAGTTAATAGGTGGACGGGGACAGGTGTTATTTTTTAGATGGGAACATATTGCCATCATAAGCAGGTGAGGTTTGAACTGACAGTTGAAAGAGGCTATAGAAGGGCATCTAGAGGATTATGAGTAAAAGGATCACAGGTAAAAGGAATAGATAATAAAACTCCTTGTGGGGGAAGTATTCTCTTGAGTGTTTTGTAATCATCAAAGTGGGAGGGAGATGAAAGGTAGAAGTTGAGGCCAAAGAGGTGGCAGAGTACCCAAGTGGGCTTTGGGGAGCACATTGAAAAATTTGGGTGTCTGGAACCCAGAGTTTAGGAAAGGCAGGGGGATTTGGGGTTTAGAGATGTCAAGGGACTTCACTGTATTCTCATACCTCTTACATAAATCTGTTTCCTTAAGTTTGTTCTCCAAAAGGGCAAGGGCCTATCATCTCTTCGTTGGCTTTCTGCTTCATTGGGCCAGAGAAGAGAGAGGGATTGAATGAGCAAATTACTCAACTCTCTATTCCTTCGTACAATATGGCATTTCAAATTATTCAACAAGTATTCTGACTACACAAATGAAGTCAAAGAGAAACTTCAAAAACAAGAACTTTCTCTTTTAGATAACGCAAACAGCTTAGGGGTCTAAGCTCATGTTTTTGAAAGTCCTTAACCTGGTTCTCAATATGCATGCAGATCTGAGTTTTCTGCTATAAAAAGCAAGAAAGATTGAGCTAAAGATGGCCAGCCATCTAAAGCAGAAGGGGATGGGGTAGGTGCCTTTATTTCATGTGCATTGCTGAGTGCCTGCTGTGTCATAATGTGCAGGACCCTCGTGGGCTTCTGTTATAGGGGAGAGGATAAAAACAGTGAACAATGAAACAGATTGTTACATTTGATATCAAATGAGAAGGAGGTAACTGTACTGTTAAAAATAAAAACAAAAGACACATGGAGAGAGGGAGAGAGAGAGAGAGTGTGTGTGTAAAAGGGTGAAAGGTGCTTCTTTAAGTACAGACAGAATTTTCTAGATTTCAAATAAGGAAGGTGAGTAAGATCCATAGCTTCTCAGTGGTAGAAGATATAGAGACCTTTCTAAGCA
Organism: Ictidomys tridecemlineatus; assembly: GCF_052094955.1. Taxonomy (NCBI): domain Eukaryota; kingdom Metazoa; phylum Chordata; class Mammalia; order Rodentia; family Sciuridae; genus Ictidomys; species Ictidomys tridecemlineatus. Next base: position 85,067,760 of record NC_135493.1, read on the forward strand.
GAGGAAACACAGAGGGAGAGGAAACTCTAAGCTAGAGATGCAGGAAGTGTTTCAAGGAACAGTGAGGATATCCAATTAGTAGAGAGTTATAGATTGTGAGGTGTCATGAAAAGAAATTCTAGGGGGCCTTGTAAACAAAGGTAAAGCCTTCTGGATTTCACTCTAAATGTTGTTAAAAATTAATGGAGCCAGGCATGGTGGCGCATGCCTGTAATCCCAGCGGCTCAAGAGCTTGAGACAGGAGGATGGCGAGTTCAAAGCCAGCCTGAGCAACAGCAAGGTGCTGAGTTCAGAGACCCTGTCTCTAAATAAAATACAAAATAGGGCTGGGGATGTGACTCAGTGGTTGAGTGCCACTGAGTTCAATCGCTGGTACCAAAACAAACAAACAAATCTAATGGAAATGTCCCTGCAGTCTCATCCTAAGGCCTATGGTGGATGTTGGGAGGTGATGTTGACCCCATTAGACAAAAGGAAAAAAATGCCACTCCCTAATGTGTCCAATGGCAGCCTTAAAACACCCTAGTGAAGAGGAGAACACTTCCTCTTAAAGAATTTTTGCTGCTGTCTTCTCTCATTTACACCCATCATAGGCTTTCAGGATTCAATGAATTGAGAAACATTCTCTTGACCTCTAAATGTTCCACATCAGCACAAAGCTGGGGGACTAAACTTGAGGAAAACTATCCCAACCATCCCTGAGCTCAGATGCCACCTCCCCAAGAACCTCCAAGCCTCAAACACTCACTCCTTTCTGTAAATTCAGGGTTCTAGCCATAAGATAATCTTTACAATTTATTTCTTAGATGAGAATTTAAAAAAACAAAAATATAAGAAAATTCTTCCTCTTCATCTATTAAAAATTACTCAATGCTTTAAAATGGTCACCCCAGCTCATTTTGTAGACTAGACATTCAGTTTCTTTCTGAGCAGGAAATGAGCATCCCTATCTCTGCATTTACCAAGGGCCAAGCCTGAAGAACCCACAAATAATCCACAGAGGTATAGAGCACAGACTTTAGGGTTTTGAAGTCACTAACTGCACTGCATCACCTTGGGGCCAGAA